>NW_028163803.1:150000-310952 GCF_964263955.1 Coregonus lavaretus | reverse complement strand
ATGTGTGCAACTTCTGCAAGCGCCTCTACTCTACTGCTCTATGCCAATATGGAAAAGTGATTATTTTCATGCGCTCCGGTACCTCAGAGCCCCCCCCCAGGTCACCCTTCTCCAGCTCACTTTTTGTTCTGGCACCTCCCTATTCTGGAGCTAGAGCCGATTGGGAGTGAGGAGGTTAGGAGCTGAGTGTTATTATTATTATTATTATTATTATTATTATTATTATTATTATTATCTGATTCCACATGTTTTTGTAATAGGTCATCATGAACGGAATGAACGAATGGAAAGGGACTATGGATGCAATAGACTGTAATAGGGAGTTAGTGGTTAGTGCATCGCCGTAATTTGTTGGGGTGAAACAAGCTTCTTTTTTTTCCTTTTTTTTCCCCCCACCTTATTTCTTTCTTTCAGTCATCTTCGTATCTGTTATAAATGGACCTTGGTTTATTTAAATGTGCTAAAAATGTCCCTCCTTCCCCTCTCCTCTCATCATCCTCCTTCCCATCTCCTCCCCAATCTCCCCCCCCCCCCCCCCCCCTCCAGCTGCAGCGATGGTGTCCAGCAGCGTGACAGTAGAGAGCAGTTGTCCTCTGGGCCAGTTTCCCTGTGGTAATGTCACAGTGTGTCTGCACCAGGCTCTGCAGTGTAACGGACATAGAGACTGTCCCAATGGAGCCGACGAGGAGAACTGTGGTGAGAGTGTACAGTATGGCTAAACGCATGACTACTGCCTTTCCTGAGACCCAAAAGTCACCCCAGATCCAGAAATGCCTTGGCTCTGTCACATATACACACAGTGCCTTCAGAAAGTATTCATACCCCTTGACTTATTCCACATTTTGTTGTGTTAAAGCCTGAATTCAAAAATATATTTTTATTTTCTCACCCATCTACAAAACAATACCCCGTAATGAAAAAGTTAAAAAAACATACAGATATATCTCATTTACATTAGTATTCACACCCCTGAGTCAATACTTTGCAGAAGCACCTTTGGCAGCGATTACAGCTACACTGTAAACAAACTGTAGCCTATAGAGTAATCAGATTACCCTAGGAAAATTATTTAGTTCCCAGTGTCTTCTTTAAAGTATTAACATATTTTAGAAACATTTTGGATATAACAGCTCTGTACCAAAATCTTTGTAGAATTGTTGTGTACAATAAGAAGTAAAATTTCCAGGCCCATTGTGAGATTATAAATTATGTTACAATCAAAATGGTAGGTGCTGTGAGAATTTGGTTTTCTTACGTATCCCAACTCCTACAGATAGTGGCATCACAGCCATTATTAACTGCATATTTGGGATTAAGTGCCTTGCTCACGGACACAACAATTTTTCTACTTGTCAGCACCAGGAATCAAACCAGCTACCTTCTGGTTACTGGACCAATGCCCTAACCTCAAGGCTATTTGCCAACCCAAGTGTGTGGAGAAGGGTGCAATTGCAGCCCGCAATTCGGGCCGTTTCTGCATGTGGGCGTTCCTGCATCTCCACGAACCACTCTTTATTTGCATCAACATAGACGGAACAGGAAGAGGAAGCGAGACATTCCACTCCCTCATTTTATTTCTGGTTCAATGTAAGTCAATGAGCTAAGCCAAAGAGGTGGATAGAGGCCTCTAGTGGCCAAAAGGCCATGTTAGCATGGACATTGCCTTTGAGGGCTTCTAGCCTTTTAATGTAATCAGCTGGGTGGGACTTCCTATGGGTTAAGGAAGGATCACAGTTTTGATAACAATGTTACGACAAGGGAAGTAGCTAGCTAGCTAGATAGAACACGGTACACAGTGTACCTTGCCTGTCAAGCACTGGTTCTTCCTGTTCTGATAACTCTGCAGGCGGGACTGGTGTCATAGCTAACGTTAGCTAGCTACTTCTTCTTCTATGGTATTATGATGGTCGGCAAACAAATGGGTGCATGCCGCCATCTACTGTGCTGGAGCGAGCTAGCTACTTCCTTCTAATTTAACTAGGTACTTCCCTCGCTGTAATCAGAACCAACGGGATGCAGGAACGGCCACATTATTAAAGATGAATTTCACCATTATTTTCAAATGCTTTATTTAGACATTAGAAACAGGAGGAGAAGGAGACAATGTGGGACAGCCAGAAGAATAAAACCCCCCAACCTCAGGAACATTAAGATGGCATTTGCTTTGGGAATGTTTCCCACTCAACCACACAACCACGTGAGGAACTTGTGAATCCCATCAGGGTAAAGCCTTGGCCCCCAAGACCGAAGACATAGTTAGATTAAAGGCAATATGTCAACTTCAAACATTGTGCTGCCCTACATTTTCTCTAACACTCAGAGGGTAGTCACAATTGAGAATTCAACCCTGTCCAACCATGATCATGTATAAAAGGTTGGTCTCATACTTGCCCCAACCAGGGAATGAACCTGCAACCTATTGTACAAGAAACCTAAGGCTTGAAACAACACCTTAACCCACTTGACAACACAAAACCATGCATTTTCCTGGATAGATAGACATTAGCATAATAAAAGACTGGTGGATCGCATTGAGCCTTGGGCTGTGATGTAAAAGTGTTTATATAAAATAAATGATTGTCAGTTTTATTTGTCATACTTCTATCTGAAACAATGTCAACTTTTTCCCATCGCAATGTTTTTTCCTCACTGAAAACAGCCCATCTCAATGAACGCACGGCATGTCATGAGACAAGCAAATAGCATACTTCCTGGTACCAGCATTTCCTGGAACATTTCTCATGGAATTACCTGGACATTGAAAAAATAATTTGATTCCTCAATATTCAAGGTAGATATAACACACCCAGGTAAGAATACATCTTAATTTGCATGCTGATCACACGTTATAGAAATAGTGCTGGGTAACAGAGACCCTTTCTTTTTAGTCTCCCACAACCTCATCCTTAACCCAGTAAAAAAGGACCACATAACAACAATCACAAAAGAAGAAAAAGTAAAGGCAGCATTCAAAACAACCAGAGAGGATTACTGACCCTAACTACTAGAGAGGATTACTGACCCTAACTACCAGAGAGGATTACTGACCCTAACTACAAGACAGGATTACTGACCCTAACTACCAGAGAGGATTACTGACCCTAACTACCAGAGAGGATTACTGACCCTAACTACCAGAGAGGATTACTGACCCTAACTACCAGAGAGGGTAACTGACCCTAACTACCAGAGAGGATTACTGACCCTAACTACCAGAGAGGATAACTGACCCTAACTACCAGAGAGGATTACTGACCCTAACTACCAGAGTGGATTACTGACCCTAACTACCAGAGAGAGTAACTGACCCTAACTACCAGAGAGGATTACTGACCCTAACTACCAGAGTGGATAACTGACCCTAACTACCAGAGAGGATTACTGACCCTAACTACCAGAGAGGATTACTGACCCTAACTACCAGAGTGGATTACTGACCCTAACTACCAGAGAGAGTAACTGACCCTAACTACTAGAGAGGATTACTGACTCTAACTAACAGAGTGGATTACTAACCCTAACTACCAGAGAGGGTAACTGACCCTAACTACCAGAGAGGATTACTGACCCTAACTACCAGAGAGGATTACTGACCCTAACTACCAGAGAGGATTACTGACCCTAACTACCAGAGAGAGTAACTGACCCTAACTACCAGAGAGGATTACTGACCCTAACTACCAGAGAGAGTAACTGACCCTAACTACTAGAGAGGATTACTGATCCTAACTACCAGAGTGGATTACTGACCCTAACTACCAGAGAGAGTAACTGACCCTAACTACTAGAGAGGATTACTGACTCTAACTAACAGAGTGGATTACTGACCCTAACTACCAGAGAGGATTACTGACCCTAACTACCAGAGAGAGTAACTGACCCTAACTACCAGAGAGGATTACTGACCCTAACTACCAGAGAGAGTAACTGACCCTAACTACTAGAGAGGATTACTGATCCTAACTACCAGAGTGGATTACTGACCCTAACTACCAGAGAGAGTAACTGACCCTAACTACTAGAGAGGATTACTGACTCTAACTAACAGAGTGGATTACTAACCCTAACTACCAGAGAGGGTAACTGACCCTAACTACCAGAGAGGATTACTGACCCTAACTACCAGAGAGGGTAACAGACCCTAACTACCAGAAAGAATAACTGACCCTAACTACCAGAGAGGGTAACTGATCCTAACTACCAGAGAGGGTAACTGACCCTAACTACCAGAGAGGGTATTTTACCCAACTACCAGAAAGGATTACTGACCCTAACTAAAAGAGAGTGTAACTGACCCTAACTACCAGAGAGGGTAACTGACCCTAACTACCAGAGAGGATTACTGACCCTAACTACCAGAGAGGGTAACTGACCCTAACTACCAGAGAGGATTACTGACCCTAACTACCAGAGAGGGTAACTGACCCTAACTACCAGAGAGGATTACTGACCCTAAATACAAGAGAGAGTAACTGACACTAACTACCAGAGAGGGTAACTGACCCTAACTACCAGAGAGGATTACTGACCCTAACTACCAGAGACGATAACTAACCCTAACTACCAGAGAGGATAACTGACCCTAACTACATGAGAGAGTAACTGACCTTAACTACCAGAGAGGATAACTGATCCTAACTACCAGAGAGTATAACTGACCCTAACTACTAGAGAGGATAACTGATCCTAACTACCAGATAGGATAACTGACCCTAACTACCAGAGAAGGTAACTGTCCCTAACTACCAGAGAGGACTACTGACCCTAACTACCAGAGAGGGTAACTTACACTAACTTCCAGAGAGGGTAACTGACCCAAACTACCAGAGAGGATTACTGACCTAACTACCCGAGAGGATTACTGAACCTAACTACAAGACAGGATTACTGACCCTAACTACCAGAGAGGATTACTGACCCTAACTACCAGAGAGGATTACTGACCCTAACTACCAGAGAGGGTAACTGACCCTAACTACCAGAGAGGATTACTGACCCTAACTACCAGAGAGGGTAACTGACCCTAACTACCAGAGAGGATTACTGACCCTAACTACCAAAGAGGATAACTGACCCTAACTACCAGAGAGGATTACTGACCCTAACTACCAGAGAGGATTACTGACCCTAACTACCAGAGAGAGTAACTGACCCTAACTACCAGAGAGGATTACTGACCCTAACTACCAGAGAGAGTAACTGACCCTAACTACTAAAGAGGATTACTGACCCTAACTACCAGAGTGGATTACTGACCCTAACTACCAGAGAGAGTAACTGACCCTAACTACTAGAGAGGATTACTGACTCTAACTAACAGAGTGGATTACTAACCCTAACTACCAGAGAGGGTAACTGACCCTAACTACCAGAGAGGATTACTGACCCTAACTACCAGAGAGGATTACTGACCCTAACTACCAGAGAGGATTACTGACCCTAACTACCAGAGAGAGTAACTGACCCTAACTACCAGAGAGGATTACTGACCCTAACTACCAGAGAGAGTAACTGACCCTAACTACTAGAGAGGATTACTGATCCTAACTACCAGAGTGGATTACTGACCCTAACTACCAGAGAGAGTAACTGACCCTAACTACTAGAGAGGATTACTGACTCTAACTAACAGATTGGATTACTAACCCTAACTACCAGAGAGGATTACTGACCCTAACTACCAGAGAGAGTAACTGACCCTAACTACTAGAGAGGATTACTGATCCTAACTACCAGAGTGGATTACTGACCCTAACTACCAGAGAGAGTAACTGACCCTAACTACTAGAGAGGATTACTGACTCTAACTAACAGAGTGGATTACTAACCCTAACTACCAGAGAGGGTAACTGACCCTAACTACCAGAGAGGATTACTGACCCTAACTACCAGAGAGGGTAACAGACCCTAACTACCAGAAAGAATAACTGACCCTAACCACCAGAGAGGGTAACTGATCCTAACTACCAGAGAGGGTAACTGACCCTAACTACCAGAGAGGATTACTGACCCTAACTACCAGAGAGGGTAACAGACCCTAACTACCAGAAAGAATAACTGACCCTAACCACCAGAGAGGGTAACTGATCCTAACTACCAGAGAGGGTAACTGACCCTAACTACCAGAGAGGATTACTGACCCTAACTACCAGAGAGGGTAACTGACCCTAACTACCAGAGAGGATTACTGACCCTAAATACAAGAGAGAGTAACTGACACTAACTACCAGAGAGGGTAACTGACCCTAACTACCAGAGAGGATTACTGACCCTAACTACCAGAGACGATAACTAACCCTAACTACCAGAGAGGATAACTGACCCTAACTACATGAGAGAGTAACTGACCTTAACTACCAGAGAGGATAACTGATCCTAACTACCAGAGAGTATAACTGACCCTAACTACTAGAGAGGATAACTGATCCTAACTACCAGATAGGATAACTGACCCTAACTACCAGAGAAGGTAACTGTCCCTAACTACCAGAGAGGACTACTGACCCTAACTACCAGAGAGGGTAACTTACACTAACTTCCAGAGAGGGTAACTGACCCAAACTACCAGAGAGGATTACTGACCTAACTACCCGAGAGGATTACTGAACCTAACTACAAGACAGGATTACTGACCCTAACTACCAGAGAGGATTACTGACCCTAACTACCAGAGAGGATTACTGACCCTAACTACCAGAGAGGGTAACTGACCCTAACTACCAGAGAGGATTACTGACCCTAACTACCAGAGAGGGTAACTGACCCTAACTACCAGAGAGGATTACTGACCCTAACTACCAAAGAGGATAACTGACCCTAACTACCAGAGAGGATTACTGACCCTAACTACCAGAGAGGATTACTGACCCTAACTACCAGAGAGAGTAACTGACCCTAACTACCAGAGAGGATTACTGACCCTAACTACCAGAGAGAGTAACTGACCCTAACTACTAAAGAGGATTACTGACCCTAACTACCAGAGTGGATTACTGACCCTAACTACCAGAGAGAGTAACTGACCCTAACTACTAGAGAGGATTACTGACTCTAACTAACAGAGTGGATTACTAACCCTAACTACCAGAGAGGGTAACTGACCCTAACTACCAGAGAGGATTACTGACCCTAACTACCAGAGAGGATTACTGACCCTAACTACCAGAGAGGATTACTGACCCTAACTACCAGAGAGAGTAACTGACCCTAACTACCAGAGAGGATTACTGACCCTAACTACCAGAGAGAGTAACTGACCCTAACTACTAGAGAGGATTACTGATCCTAACTACCAGAGTGGATTACTGACCCTAACTACCAGAGAGAGTAACTGACCCTAACTACTAGAGAGGATTACTGACTCTAACTAACAGAGTGGATTACTGACCCTAACTACCAGAGAGGATTACTGACCCTAACTACCAGAGAGAGTAACTGACCCTAACTACCAGAGAGGATTACTGACCCTAACTACCAGAGAGAGTAACTGACCCTAACTACTAGAGAGGATTACTGATCCTAACTACCAGAGTGGATTACTGACCCTAACTACCAGAGAGAGTAACTGACCCTAACTACTAGAGAGGATTACTGACTCTAACTAACAGAGTGGATTACTAACCCTACCTACCAGAGAGGGTAACTGACCCTAACTACCAGAGAGGATTACTGACCCTAACTACCAGAGAGGGTAACAGACCCTAACTACCAGAAAGAATAACTGACCCTAACCACCAGAGAGGGTAACTGATCCTAACTACCAGATAGGATAACTGACCCTAACTACCAGAGAAGGTAACTGTCCCTAACTACCAGAGAGGACTACTGACCCTAACTACCAGAGAGGGTAACTTACACTAACTTCCAGAGAGGGTAACTGACCCAAACTACCAGAGAGGATTACTGACCTAACTACCCGAGAGGATTACTGAACCTAACTACAAGACAGGATTACTGACCCTAACTACCAGAGAGGATTACTGACCCTAACTACCAGAGAGGATTACTGACCCTAACTACCAGAGAGGGTAACTGACCCTAACTACCAGAGAGGATTACTGACCCTAACTACCAGAGAGGGTAACTGACCCTAACTACCAGAGAGGATTACTGACCCTAACTACCAAAGAGGATAACTGACCCTAACTACCAGAGAGGATTACTGACCCTAACTACCAGAGAGGATTACTGACCCTAACTACCAGAGAGAGTAACTGACCCTAACTACCAGAGAGGATTACTGACCCTAACTACCAGAGAGAGTAACTGACCCTAACTACTAAAGAGGATTACTGACCCTAACTACCAGAGTGGATTACTGACCCTAACTACCAGAGAGAGTAACTGACCCTAACTACTAGAGAGGATTACTGACTCTAACTAACAGAGTGGATTACTAACCCTAACTACCAGAGAGGGTAACTGACCCTAACTACCAGAGAGGATTACTGACCCTAACTACCAGAGAGGATTACTGACCCTAACTACCAGAGAGGATTACTGACCCTAACTACCAGAGAGAGTAACTGACCCTAACTACCAGACAGGATTACTGACCCTAACTACCAGAGAGAGTAACTGACCCTAACTACTAGAGAGGATTACTGATCCTAACTACCAGAGTGGATTACTGACCCTAACTACCAGAGAGAGTAACTGACCCTAACTACTAGAGAGGATTACTGACTCTAACTAACAGAGTGGATTACTGACCCTAACTACCAGAGAGGATTACTGACCCTAACTACCAGAGAGAGTAACTGACCCTAACTACCAGAGAGGATTACTGACCCTAACTACCAGAGAGGGTAACAGACCCTAACTACCAGAAAGAATAACTGACCCTAACCACCAGAGAGGGTAACTGATCCTAACTACCAGAGAGGGTAACTGACCCTAACTACCAGAGAGGGTATTTTACCCAAACTACCAGAAAGGATTACTGACCCTAACTAAAAGAGAGTGTAACTGACCCTAACTACCGGAGAGGGTAACTGACCCTAACTACCAGAGAGGATTACTGACCCTAACTACCAGAGAGGGTAACTGACCCTAACTACCAGAGAGGATTACTGACCCTAACTACCAGAGAGAGTAACTGACCCTAACTACCAGAGAGGATTACTGACCCTAAATACAAGAGAGAGTAACTGACACTAACTACCAGAGAGGGTAACTGACCCTAACTACCAGAGAGGATTACTGACCCTAACTACCAGAGACGATAACTAACCCTAACTACCAGAGAGGATAACTGACCCTAACTACATGAGAGAGTAACTGACCTTAAGTACCAGAGAGGATAACTGATCCTAACTACCAGAGAGTATAACTGACCCGAACTACTAGAGAGGATAACTGATCCTAACTACCAGATAGGATAACTGACCCTAACTACCAGAGAAGGTAACTGTCCCTAACTACCAGAGAGGACTACTGACCCTAACTACCAGAGAGGGTAACTTACACTAACTTCCAGAGAGGGTAACTGACCCAAACTACCAGAGAGGATTACTGACCCTAACTACCCGAGAGGATTACTGAACCTAACTACAAGACAGGATTACTGACCCTAACTACCAGAGAGGATTACTGACCCTAACTACCAGAGAGGATTACTGACCCTAACTACCAGAGAGGGTAACTGACCCTAACTACCAGAGAGGATTACTGACCCTAACTACCAGAGAGGGTAACTGACCCTAACTACCAGAGAGGATTACTCACCCTAACTACCAAAGAGGATAACTGACCCTAACTACCAGAGAGGATTACTGACCCTAACTACCAGAGAGGATTACTGACCCTAACTACCAGAGAGAGTAACTGACCCTAACTACCAGAGAGGATTACTGACCCTAACTACCAGAGAGAGTAACTGACCCTAACTACTAAAGAGGATTACTGACCCTAACTACCAGAGTGGATTACTGACCCTAACTACCAGAGAGAGTAACTGACCCTAACTACTAGAGAGGATTACTGACTCTAACTAACAGAGTGGATTACTAACCCTAACTACCAGAGAGGGTAACTGACCCTAACTACCAGAGAGGATTACTGACCCTAACTACCAGAGATGATTACTGACCCTAACTACCAGAGAGGATTACTGACCCTAACTACCAGAGAGAGTAACTGACCCTAACTACCAGAGAGGATTACTGACCCTAACTACCAGAGAGAGTAACTGACCCTAACTACTAGAGAGGATTACTGAACCTAACTACCAGAGGTGATTACTGACCCTAACTACCAGAGAGAGTAACTGACCCTAACTACTAGAGAGGATTACTGACTCTAACTAACAGAGTGGATTACTGACCCTAACTACCAGAGAGGATTACTGACCCTAACTACCAGAGAGAGTAACTGACCCTAACTACCAGAGAGGATTACTGACCCTAACTACCAGAGAGAGTAACTGACCCTAACTACTACAGAGGATTACTGATCCTAACTACCAGAGTGGATTACTGACCCTAACTACCAGAGAGAGTAACAGACCCTAACTACTAGAGAGGATTACTGACTCTAACTAACAGAGTGGATTACTAACCCTAACTACCAGAGAGGGTTACTGACCCTAACTACCAGAGAGGATTACTGACCCTAACTACCAGAGAGGGTAACAGACCCTAACTACCAGAAAGAATAACGGACCCTAACTACCAGAGAGGGTAACTGATCCTAACTACCAGAGAGGGTAACTGACCCTAACTACCAGAGAGGATTACTGACCCTAAATACAAGAGAGAGTAACTGACACTAACTACCAGAGAGGGTAACTGACCCTAACTACCAGAGAGGATTACTGACCCTAACTACTAGAGACGATAACTAACCCTAACTACCAGAGAGGATAACTGACCCTAACTACATGAGAGAGTAACTGACCCTAACTACCAGAGAGGATAACTGATCCTAACTACCAGAGAGTATAACTGACCCTAACTACTAGAGAGGATAACTGATCCTAACTACCAGATAGGATAACTGACCCTAACTACCAGAGAAGGTAACTGTCCCTAACTACCAGAGAGGACTACTGACCCTAACTACCAGAGAGGGTAACTTACACTAACTTCCAGAGAGGGTAACTGACCCAAACTACCAGAGAGGATTACTGACCCTAACTACCCGAGAGGATTACTGAACCTAACTACAAGACAGGATTACTGACCCTAACTACCAGAGAGGATTACTGACCCTAACTACCAGAGAGGATTACTGACCCTAACTACCAGAGAGGGTAACTGACCATAACTACCAGAGAGGATTACTGACCCTAACTACCAGAGAGGGTAACTGACCCTAACTACCAGAGAGGATTACTGACCCTAACTACCAAAGAGGATAACTGACCCTAACTACCAGAGAGGATTACTGACCCTAACTACCAGAGAGGATTACTGACCCTAACTACCAGAGAGAGTAACTGACCCTAACTACCAGAGAGGATTACTGACCCTAACTACCAGAGAGAGTAACTGACCCTAACTACTAAAGAGGATTACTGACCCTAACTACCAGAGTGGATTACTGACCCTAACTACCAGAGAGAGTAACTGACCCTAACTACTAGAGAGGATTACTGACTCTAACTAACAGAGTGGATTACTAACCCTAACTACCAGAGAGGGTAACTGACCCTAACTACCAGAGAGGATTACTGACCCTAACTACCAGAGATGATTACTGACCCTAACTACCAGAGAGAGTAACTGACCCTAACTACTAGAGAGGATTACTGATCCTAACTACCAGAGGTGATTACTGACCCTAACTACCAGAGAGAGTAACTGACCCTAACTACTAGAGAGGATTACTGACTCTAACTAACAGAGTGGATTACTGACCCTAACTACCAGAGAGGATTACTGACCCTAACTACCAGAGAGAGTAACTGACCCTAACTACCAGAGAGGATTACTGACCCTAACTACCAGAGAGAGTAACTGACCCTAACTACTACAGAGGATTACTGATCCTAACTACCAGAGTGGATTACTGACCCTAACTACCAGAGAGAGTAACAGACCCTAACTACTAGAGAGGATTACTGACTCTAACTAACAGAGTGGATTACTAACCCTAACTACCAGAGAGGGTAACTGACCCTAACTACCAGAGAGGATTACTGACCCTAACTACCAGAGAGGGTAACTGATCCTAACTACCAGAGAGGGTAACTGACCCTAACTACCAGAGAGGGTATTTTACCCAAACTACCAGAAAGGATTACTGACCCTAACTAAAAGAGAGTGTAACTGACCCTAACTACCAGAGAGGGTAACTGACCCTAACTACCAGAGAGGATTATTGACCCTAACTACCAGAGAGGGTAACTGACCCTAACTACCAGAGAGGATTACTGACCCTAACTACCAGAGAGGGTAACTGACCCTAACTACCAGAGAGGATTACTGACCCTAACTACCAGAGATGATTACTGACCCTAACTACCAGAGTGGATTACTGACCCTAACTACCAGAGAGAGTAACTGACCCTAACTACTAGAGAGGATTACTGACTCTAACTAACAGAGTGGATTACTGACCCTAACTACCAGAGAGGATTACTGACCCTAACTACTAGAGACGATAACTAACCCTAACTACCAGAGAGGATAACTGACCCTAACTACATGAGAGAGTAACTGACCCTAACTACCAGAGAGGGTATTTTACCCAAACTACCAGAAAGGATTACTGACCCTAACTAAAAGAGAGTGTAACTGACCCTAACTACCAGAGAGGGTAACTGACCCTAACTACCAGAGAGGATTATTGACCCTAACTACCAGAGAGGGTAACTGACCCTAACTACCAGAGAGGATTACTGACCCTAACTACCAGAGAGGGTAACTGACCCTAACTACCAGAGAGGATTACTGACCCTAACTACCAGAGATGATTACTGACCCTAACTACCAGAGTGGATTACTGACCCTAACTACCAGAGAGAGTAACTGACCCTAACTACTAGAGAGGATTACTGACTCTAACTAACAGAGTGGATTACTGACCCTAACTACCAGAGAGGATTACTGACCCTAACTACTAGAGACGATAACTAACCCTAACTACCAGAGAGGATAACTGAACCTAACTACATGAGAGAGTAACTGACCCTAACTACCAGAGAGGATAACTGATCCTAACTACCAGAGAGTATAACTGACCCTAACTACTAGAGAGGATTACTGACCCTAACTACTAGAGACGATAACTAACCCTAACTACCAGAGAGGATAACTGACCCTAACTACATGAGAGAGTAACTGACCCTAACTACCAGAGAGGATAACTGATCCTAACTACCAGAGAGTATAACTGACCCTAACTACTAGAGAGGATAACTGATCCTAACTACCAGATAGGATAACTGACCCTAACTACCAGAGAAGGTAACTGTCCCTAACTACCAGAGAGGACTACTGACCCTAACTACCAGAGAGGGTAACTTACACTAACTTCCAGAGAGGGTAACTGACCCAAACTACCAGAGAGGATTACTGACCCTAACTACCCGAGAGGATTACTGAACCTAACTACAAGACAGGATTACTGACCCTAACTACCAGAGAGGATTACTGACCCTAACTACCAGAGAGGATTACTGACCCTAACTACCAGAGAGGGTAACTGACCATAACTACCAGAGAGGATTACTGACCCTAACTACCAGAGAGGGTAACTGACCCTAACTACCAGAGAGGATTACTGACCCTAACTACCAAAGAGGATAACTGACCCTAACTACCAGAGAGGATTACTGACCCTAACTACCAGAGAGGATTACTGACCCTAATTACCAGAGAGAGTAACTGACCCTAACTACCAGAGAGGATTACTGACCCTAACTACCAGAGAGAGTAACTGACCCTAACTACTAAAGAGGATTACTGACCCTAACTACCAGAGTGGATTACTGACCCTAACTACCAGAGAGAGTAACTGACCCTAACTACTAGAGAGGATTACTGACTCTAACTAACAGAGTGGATTACTAACCCTAACTACCAGAGAGGGTAACTGACCCTAACTACCAGAGAGGATTACTGACCCTAACTACCAGAGATGATTACTGACCCTAACTACCAGAGTGGATTACTGACCCTAACTACCAGAGAGAGTAACTGACCCTAACTACTAGAGAGGATTACTGACTCTAACTAACAGAGTGGATTACTGACCCTAACTACCAGAGAGGATTACTGACCCTAACTACCAGAGAGAGTAACTGACCCTAACTACCAGAGAGGATTACTGACCCTAACTACCAGAGAGAGTAACTGACCCTAACTACTAGAGAGGATTACTGATCCTAACTACCAGAGTGGATTACTGACCCTAACTACCAGAGAGAGTAACAGACCCTAACTACTAGAGAGGATTACTGACTCTAACTAACAGAGTGGATTACTAACCCTAACTACCAGAGAGGGTAACTGACCCTAACTACCAGAGAGGATTACTGACCCTAACTACCAGAGAGGGTAACAGACCCTAACTACCAGAAAGAATAACTGACCCTAACTACCAGAGAGGGTAACTGATCCTAACTACCAGAGAGGGTAACTGACCCTAACTACCAGAGAGGGTATTTTACCCAAACTACCAGAAAGGATTACTGACCCTAACTAAAAGAGAGTGTAACTGACCCTAACTACAAGACAGGATTACTGACCCTAACTACCAGAGAGGATTACTGACCCTAACTACCAGAGAGGATTACTGACCCTAACTACCAGAGAGGGTAACTGACCCTAACTACCAGAGAGGATTACTGACCCTAACTACCAGAGAGGGTAACTGACCCTAACTACCAGAGAGGATTACTGACCCTAACTACCAAAGAGGATAACTGACCCTAACTACCAGAGAGGATTACTGACCCTAACTACCAGAGAGGATTACTGACCCTAACTACCAGAGAGAGTAACTGACCCTAACTACCAGAGAGGATTACTGACCCTAACTACCAGAGAGAGTAACTGACCCTAACTACTAAAGAGGATTACTGACCCTAACTACCAGAGTGGATTACTGACCCTAACTACCAGAGAGAGTAACTGACCCTAACTACTAGAGAGGATTACTGACTCTAACTAACAGAGTGGATTACTAACCCTAACTACCAGAGAGGGTAACTGACCCTAACTACCAGAGAGGATTACTGACCCTAACTACCAGAGATGATTACTGACCCTAACTACCAGAGAGGATTACTGACCCTAACTACCAGAGAGAGTAACTGACCCTAACTACCAGAGAGGATTACTGACCCTAACTACCAGAGAGAGTAACTGACCCTAACTACTAGAGAGGATTACTGATCCTAACTACCAGAGGTGATTACTGACCCTAACTACCAGAGAGAGTAACTGACCCTAACTACTAGAGAGGATTACTGACTCTAACTAACAGAGTGGATTACTGACCCTAACTACCAGAGAGGATTACTGACCCTAACTACCAGAGAGAGTAACTGACCCTAACTACCAGAGAGGATTACTGACCCTAACTACCAGAGAGAGTAACTGACCCTAACTACTACAGAGGATTACTGATCCTAACTACCAGAGTGGATTACTGACCCTAACTACCAGAGAGAGTAACATACCCTAACTACTAGAGAGGATTACTGACTCTAACTAACAGAGTGGATTACTAACCCTAACTACCAGAGAGGGTAACTGACCCTAACTACCAGAGAGGATTACTGACCCTAACTACCAGAGAGGGTAACAGACCCTAACTACCAGAAAGAATAACGGACCCTAACTACCAGAGAGGGTAACTGATCCTAACTACCAGAGAGGGTAACTGACCCTAACTACCAGAGAGGGTATTTTACCCAAACTACCAGAAAGGATTACTGACCCTAACTAAAAGAGAGTGTAACTGACCCTAACTACCAGAGAGGGTAACTGACCCTAACTACCAGAGAGGATTATTGACCCTAACTACCAGAGAGGGTAACTGACCCTAACTACCAGAGAGGATTACTGACCCTAACTACCAGAGAGGGTAACTGACCCTAACTACCAGAGAGGATTACTGACCCTAAATACAAGAGAGAGTAACTGACACTAACTACCAGAGAGGGTAACTGACCCTAACTACCAGAGAGGATTACTGACCCTAACTACTAGAGACGATAACTAACCCTAACTACCAGAGAGGATAACTGACCCTAACTACATGAGAGAGTAACTGACCCTAACTACCAGAGAGGATAACTGATCCTAACTACCAGAGAGTATAACTGACCCTAACTACTAGAGAGGATAACTGATCCTAACTACCAGATAGGATAACTGACCCTAACTACCAGAGAAGGTAACTGTCCCTAACTACCAGAGAGGACTACTGACCCTAACTACCAGAGAGGGTAACTTACACTAACTTCCAGAGAGGGTAACTGACCCAAACTACCAGAGAGGATTACTGACCCTAACTACCCGAGAGGATTACTGAACCTAACTACAAGACAGGATTACTGACCCTAACTACCAGAGAGGATTACTGACCCTAACTACCAGAGAGGATTACTGACCCTAACTACCAGAGAGGGTAACTGACCATAACTACCAGAGAGGATTACTGACCCTAACTACCAGAGAGGGTAACTGACCCTAACTACCAGAGAGGATTACTGACCCTAACTACCAAAGAGGATAACTGACCCTAACTAACAGAGAGGATTACTGACCCTAACTACCAGAGAGGATTACTGACCCTAACTACCAGAGAGAGTAACTGACCCTAACTACCAGAGAGGATTACTGACCCTAACTACCAGAGAGAGTAACTGACCCTAACTACTAAAGAGGATTACTGACCCTAACTACCAGAGTGGATTACTGACCCTAACTACCAGAGAGAGTAACTGACCCTAACTACTAGAGAGGATTACTGACTCTAACTAACAGAGTGGATTACTAACCCTAACTACCAGAGAGGGTAACTGACCCTAACTACCAGAGAGGATTACTGACCCTAACTACCAGAGATGATTACTGACCCTAACTACCAGAGAGAGTAACTGACCCTAACTACTACAGAGGATTACTGATCCTAACTACCAGAGTGGATTACTGACCCTAACTACCAGAGAGAGTAACAGACCCTAACTACTAGAGAGGATTACTGACTCTAACTAACAGGTTGGATTACTAACCCTAACTACCAGAGAGGGTAACTGACCCTAACTACCAGAGAGGATTACTGACCCTAACTACCAGAGAGGGTAACTGATCCTAACTACCAGAGAGGGTAACTGACCCTAACTACCAGAGAGGGTATTTTACCCAAACTACCAGAAAGGATTACTGACCCTAACTAAAAGAGAGTGTAACTGACCCTAACTACCAGAGAGGGTAACTGACCCTAACTACCAGAGAGGATTATTGACCCTAACTACCAGAGAGGGTAACTGACCCTAACTACCAGAGAGGATTACTGACCCTAACTACCAGAGAGGGTAACTGACCCTAACTACCAGAGAGGATTACTGACCCTAACTACCAGAGATGATTACTGACCCTAACTACCAGAGTGGATTACTGACCCTAACTACCAGAGAGAGTAACTGACCCTAACTACTAGAGAGGATTACTGACTCTAACTAACAGAGTGGATTACTGACCCTACCAGAGAGGATTACTGACCCTAACTACTAGAGACGATAACTAACCCTAACTACCAGAGAGGGTAACTGATCCTAACTACCAGAGAGGGTAACTGACCCTAACTACCAGAGAGGGTATTTTACCCAAACTACCAGAAAGGATTACTGACCCTAACTAAAAGATAGTGTAACTGACCCTAACTACCAGAGAGGGTAACTGACCCTAACTACCAGAGAGGATTATTGACCCTAACTACCAGAGAGGGTAACTGACCCTAACTACCAGAGAGGATTACTGACCCTAACTACCAGAGAGGGTAACTGACCCTAACTACCAGAGAGGATTACTGACCCTAACTACCAGAGATGATTACTGACCCTAACTACCAGAGTGGATTACTGACCCTAACTACCAGAGAGAGTAACTGACCCTAACTACTAGAGAGGATTACTGACTCTAACTAACAGAGTGGATTACTGACCCTAACTACCAGAGAGGATTACTGACCCTAACTACTAGAGACGATAACTAACCCTAACTACCAGAGAGGATAACTGACCCTAACTACATGAGAGAGTAACTGACCCTAACTACCAGAGAGGGTATTTTACCCAAACTACCAGAAAGGATTACTGACCCTAACTAAAAGAGAGTGTAACTGACCCTAACTACCAGAGAGGGTAACTGACCCTAACTACCAGAGAGGATTATTGACCCTAACTACCAGAGAGGGTAACTGACCCTAACTACCAGAGAGGATTACTGACCCTAACTACCAGAGAGGGTAACTGACCCTAACTACCAGAGAGGATTACTGACCCTAACTACCAGAGATGATTACTGACCCTAACTACCAGAGTGGATTACTGACCCTAACTACCAGAGAGAGTAACTGACCCTAACTACTAGAGAGGATTACTGACTCTAACTAACAGAGTGGATTACTGACCCTAACTACCAGAGAGGATTACTGACCCTAACTACTAGAGACGATAACTAACCCTAACTACCAGAGAGGATAACTGACCCTAACTACATGAGAGAGTAACTGACCCTAACTACCAGAGAGGATAACTGATCCTAACTACCAGAGAGTATAACTGACCCTAACTACTAGAGAGGATTACTGACCCTAACTACTAGAGACGATAACTAACCCTAACTACCAGAGAGGATAACTGACCCTAACTACATGAGAGAGTAACTGACCCTAACTACCAGAGAGGATAACTGATCCTAACTACCAGAGAGTATAACTGACCCTAACTACTAGAGAGGATAACTGATCCTAACTACCAGATAGGATAACTGACCCTAACTACCAGAGAAGGTAACTGTCCCTAACTACCAGAGAGGACTACTGACCCTAACTACCAGAGAGGGTAACTTACACTAACTTCCAGAGAGGGTAACTGACCCAAACTACCAGAGAGGATTACTGACCCTAACTACCCGAGAGGATTACTGAACCTAACTACAAGACAGGATTACTGACCCTAACTACCAGAGAGGATTACTGACCCTAACTACCAGAGAGGATTACTGACCCTAACTACCAGAGAGGGTAACTGACCATAACTACCAGAGAGGATTACTGACCCTAACTACCAGAGAGGGTAACTGACCCTAACTACCAGAGAGGATTACTGACCCTAACTACCAAAGAGGATAACTGACCCTAACTACCAGAGAGGATTACTGACCCTAACTACCAGAGAGGATTACTGACCCTAACTACCAGAGAGAGTAACTGACCCTAACTACCAGAGAGGATTACTGACCCTAACTACCAGAGAGAGTAACTGACCCTAACTACTAAAGAGGATTACTGACCCTAACTACCAGAGTGGATTACTGACCCTAACTACCAGAGAGAGTAACTGACCCTAACTACTAGAGAGGATTACTGACTCTAACTAACAGAGTGGATTACTAACCCTAACTACCAGAGAGGGTAACTGACCCTAACTACCAGAGAGGATTACTGACCCTAACTACCAGAGATGATTACTGACCCTAACTACCAGAGTGGATTACTGACCCTAACTACCAGAGAGAGTAACTGACCCTAACTACTAGAGAGGATTACTGACTCTAACTAACAGAGTGGATTACTGACCCTAACTACCAGAGAGGATTACTGACCCTAACTACCAGAGAGAGTAACTGACCCTAACTACCAGAGAGGATTACTGACCCTAACTACCAGAGAGAGTAACTGACCCTAACTACTAGAGAGGATTACTGATCCTAACTACCAGAGTGGATTACTGACCCTAACTACCAGAGAGAGTAACAGACCCTAACTACTAGAGAGGATTACTGACTCTAACTAACAGAGTGGATTACTAACCCTAACTACCAGAGAGGGTAACTGACCCTAACTACCAGAGAGGATTACTGACCCTAACTACCAGAGAGGGTAACAGACCCTAACTACCAGAAAGAATAACTGACCCTAACTACCAGAGAGGGTAACTGATCCTAACTACCAGAGAGGGTAACTGACCCTAACTACCAGAGAGGGTATTTTACCCAAACTACCAGAAAGGATTACTGACCCTAACTAAAAGAGAGTGTAACTGACCCTAACTACAAGACAGGATTACTGACCCTAACTACCAGAGAGGATTACTGACCCTAACTACCAGAGAGGATTACTGAACCTAACTACCAGAGAGGGTAACTGACCCTAACTACCAGAGAGGATTACTGACCCTAACTACCAGAGAGGGTAACTGACCCTAACTACCAGAGAGGATTACTGACCCTAACTACCAAAGAGGATAACTGACCCTAACTACCAGAGAGGATTACTGACCCTAACTACCAGAGAGGATTACTGACCCTAACTACCAGAGAGAGTAACTGACCCTAACTACCAGAGAGGATTACTGACCCTAACTACCAGAGAGAGTAACTGACCCTAACTACTAAAGAGGATTACTGACCCTAACTACCAGAGTGGATTACTGACCCTAACTACCAGAGAGAGTAACTGACCCTAACTACTAGAGAGGATTACTGACTCTAACTAACAGAGTGGATTACTAACCCTAACTACCAGAGAGGGTAACTGACCCTAACTACCAGAGAGGATTACTGACCCTAACTACCAGAGATGATTACTGACCCTAACTACCAGAGAGGATTACTGACCCTAACTACCAGAGAGAGTAACTGACCCTAACTACCAGAGAGGATTACTGACCCTAACTACCAGAGAGAGTAACTGACCCTAACTACTAGAGAGGATTACTGATCCTAACTACCAGAGGTGATTACTGACCCTAACTACCAGAGAGAGTAACTGACCCTAACTACTAGAGAGGATTACTGACTCTAACTAACAGAGTGGATTACTGACCCTAACTACCAGAGAGGATTACTGACCCTAACTACCAGAGAGAGTAACTGACCCTAACTACCAGAGAGGATTACTGACCCTAACTACCAGAGAGAGTAACTGACCCTAACTACTACAGAGGATTACTGATCCTAACTACCAGAGTGGATTACTGACCCTAACTACCAGAGAGAGTAACATACCCTAACTACTAGAGAGGATTACTGACTCTAACTAACAGAGTGGATTACTAACCCTAACTACCAGAGAGGGTAACTGACCCTAACTACAAGAGAGGATTACTGACCCTAACTACCAGAGAGGGTAACAGACCCTAACTACCAGAAAGAATAACGGACCCTAACTACCAGAGAGGGTAACGGATCCTAACTACCAGAGAGGGTAACTGACCCTAACTACCAGAGAGGGTATTTTACCCAAACTACCAGAAAGGATTACTGACCCTAACTAAAAGAGAGTGTAACTGACCCTAACTACCAGAGAGGGTAACTGACCCTAACTACCAGAGAGGATTATTGACCCTAACTACCAGAGAGGGTAACTGACCCTAACTACCAGAGAGGATTACTGACCCTAACTACCAGAGAGGGTAACTGACCCTAACTACCAGAGAGGATTACTGACCCTAAATACAAGAGAGAGTAACTGACACTAACTACCAGAGAGGGTAACTGACCCTAACTACCAGAGAGGATTACTGACCCTAACTACTAGAGACGATAACTAACCCTAACTACCAGAGAGGATAACTGACCCTAACTACATGAGAGAGTAACTGACCCTAACTACCAGAGAGGATAACTGATCCTAACTACCAGAGAGTATAACTGACCCTAACTACTAGAGAGGATAACTGATCCTAACTACCAGATAGGATAACTGACCCTAACTACCAGAGAAGGTAACTGTCCCTAACTACCAGAGAGGACTACTGACCCTAACTACCAGAGAGGGTAACTTACACTAACTTCCAGAGAGGGTAACTGACCCAAACTACCAGAGAGGATTACTGACCCTAACTACCCGAGAGGATTACTGAACCTAACTACAAGACAGGATTACTGACCCTAACTACCAGAGAGGATTACTGACCCTAACTACCAGAGAGGATTACTGACCCTAACTACCAGAGAGGGTAACTGACCATAACTACCAGAGAGGATTACTGACCCTAACTACCAGAGAGGGTAACTGACCCTAACTACCAGAGAGGATTACTGACCCTAACTACCAAAGAGGATAACTGACCCTAACTAACAGAGAGGATTACTGACCCTAACTACCAGAGAGGATTACTGACCCTAACTACCAGAGAGAGTAACTGACCCTAACTACCAGAGAGGATTACTGACCCTAACTACCAGAGAGAGTAACTGACCCTAACTACTAAAGAGGATTACTGACCCTAACTACCAGAGTGGATTACTGACCCTAACTACCAGAGAGAGTAACTGACCCTAACTACTAGAGAGGATTACTGACTCTAACTAACAGAGTGGATTACTAACCCTAACTACCAGAGAGGGTAACTGACCCTAACTACCAGAGAGGATTACTGACCCTAACTACCAGAGATGATTACTGACCCTAACTACCAGAGAGAGTAACTGACCCTAACTACTAGAGAGGATTACTGATCCTAACTACCAGAGGTGATTACTGACCATAACTACCAGAGAGAGTAACTGACCCTAACTACTAGAGAGGATTACTGACTCTAACTAACAGAGTGGATTACTGACCCTAACTAACAGAGAGGATTACTGACCCTAACTACCAGAGAGAGTAACTGACCCTAACTACCAGAGAGGATTACTGACCCTAACTACCAGAGAGAGTAACTGACCCTAACTACTACAGAGGATTACTGATCCTAACTACCAGAGTGGATTACTGACCCTAACTACCAGAGAGAGTAACAGACCCTAACTACTAGAGAGGATTACTGACTCTAACTAACAGAGTGGATTACTAACCCTAACTACCAGAGAGGGTAACTGACCCTAACTACCAGAGAGGATTACTGACCCTAACTACCAGAGAGGGTAACTGATCCTAACTACCAGAGAGGGTAACTGACCCTAACTACCAGAGAGGGTATTTTACCCAAACTACCAGAAAGGATTACTGACCCTAACTAAAAGAGAGTGTAACTGACCCTAACTACCAGAGAGGGTAACTGACCCTAACTACCAGAGAGGATTATTGAGCCTAACTACCAGAGAGGGTAACTGACCCTAACTACCAGAGAGGATTACTGACCCTAACTACCAGAGAGGGTAACTGACCCTAACTACCAGAGAGGATTACTGACCCTAACTACCAGAGATGATTACTGACCCTAACTACCAGAGTGGATTACTGACCCTAACTACCAGAGAGAGTAACTGACCCTAACTACTAGAGAGGATTACTGACTCTAACTAACAGAGTGGATTACTGACCCTAACTACCAGAGAGGATTACTGACCCTAACTACTAGAGACGATAACTAACCCTAACTACCAGAGAGGATAACTGACCCTAACTACATGAGAGAGTAACTGACCCTAACTACCAGAGAGGATAACTGATCCTAACTACCAGAGAGTATAACTGACCCTAACTACTAGAGAGGATTACTGACCCTAACTACTAGAGACGATAACTAACCCTAACTACCAGAGAGGATAACTGACCCTAACTACATGAGAGAGTAACTGACCCTAACTACCAGAGAGGATAACTGATCCTAACTACCAGAGAGTATAACTGACCCTAACTACTAGAGAGGATAACTGATCCTAACTACCAGATAGGATAACTGACCCTAACTACCAGAGAAGGTAACTGTCCCTAACTACCAGAGAGGACTACTGACCCTAACTACCAGAGAGGGTAACTTACACTAACTTCCAGAGAGGGTAACTGACCCAAACTACCAGAGAGGATTACTGACCCTAACTACCCGAGAGGATTACTGAACCTAACTACAAGACAGGATTACTGACCCTAACTACCAGAGAGGATTACTGACCCTAACTACCAGAGAGGATTACTGACCCTAACTACCAGAGAGGGTAACTGACCATAACTACCAGAGAGGATTACTGACCCTAACTACCAGAGAGGGTAACTGACCCTAACTACCAGAGAGGATTACTGACCCTAACTACCAAAGAGGATAACTGACCCTAACTACCAGAGAGGATTACTGACCCTAACTACCAGAGAGGATTACTGACCCTAACTACCAGAGAGAGTAACTGACCCTAACTACCAGAGAGGATTACTGACCCTAACTACCAGAGAGAGTAACTGACCCTAACTACTAAAGAGGATTACTGACCCTAACTACCAGAGTGGATTACTGACCCTAACTACCAGAGAGAGTAACTGACCCTAACTACTAGAGAGGATTACTGACTCTAACTAACAGAGTGGATTACTAACCCTAACTACCAGAGAGGGTAACTGACCCTAACTACCAGAGAGGATTACTGACCCTAACTACCAGAGATGATTACTGACCCTAACTACCAGAGTGGATTACTGACCCTAACTACCAGAGAGAGTAACTGACCCTAACTACTAGAGAGGATTACTGACTCTAACTAACAGAGTGGATTACTGACCCTAACTACCAGAGAGGATTACTGACCCTAACTACCAGAGAGAGTAACTGACCCTAACTACCAGAGAGGATTACTGACCCTAACTACCAGAGAGAGTAACTGACCCTAACTACTAGAGAGGATTACTGATCCTAACTACCAGAGTGGATTACTGACCCTAACTACCAGAGAGAGTAACAGACCCTAACTACTAGAGAGGATTACTGACTCTAACTAACAGAGTGGATTACTAACCCTAACTACCAGAGAGGGTAACTGACCCTAACTACCAGAGAGGATTACTGACCCTAACTACCAGAGAGGGTAACAGACCCTAACTACCAGAAAGAATAACTGACCCTAACTACCAGAGAGGGTAACTGATCCTAACTACCAGAGAGGGTAACTGACCCTAACTACCAGAGAGGGTATTTTACCCAAACTACCAGAAAGGATTACTGACCCTAACTAAAAGAGAGTGTAACTGACCCTAACTACCAGAGAGGGTAACTGACCCTAACTACCAGAGAGGATTACTGACCCTAACTACCAGAGAGGGTAACTGACCCTAACTACCAGAGAGGATTACTGACCCTAACTACCAGAGAGGGTAACTGACCCTAACTACCAGAGAGGATTACTGACCCTAAATACAAGAGAGAGTAACTGACACTAACTACCAGAGAGGGTAACTGACCCTAACTACCAGAGAGGATTACTGACCCTAACTACCAGAGACGATAACTAACCCTAACTACCAGAGAGGATAACTGACCCTAACTACATGAGAGAGTAACTGACCCTAACTACCAGAGAGGATAACTGATCCTAACTACCAGAGAGTATAACTGACCCTAACTACTAGAGAGGATAACTGATCCTAACTACCAGATAGGATAACTGACCCTAACTACCAGAGAAGGTAACTGTCCCTAACTACCAGAGAGGACTACTGACCCTAACTACCAGAGAGGGTAACTTACACTAACTTCCAGAGAGGGTAACTGACCCAAACTACCAGAGAGGATTACTGACCCTAACTACCCGAGAGGATTACTGAACCTAACTACAAGACAGGATTACTGACCCTAACTACCAGAGAGGATTACTGACCCTAACTACCAGAGAGGATTACTGACCCTAACTACAAGAGAGGGTAACTGACCCTAACTACCAGAGAGGATTACTGACCCTAACTACCAGAGAGGGTAACTGACCCTAACTACCAGAGAGGATTACTGACCCTAACTACCAAAGAGGATAACTGACCCTAACTACCAGAGAGGATTACTGACCCTAACTACCAGAGAGGAATACTGACCCTAACTACCAGAGATGATAACTGACCCTAACTACCAGAGAGGATAACTGACCCTAACTACATGAGAGAGTAACAGATCCTAACTACCAGAGAGGATAACTGACCCTAACTTCAAGATAGGATAACTGACCCTAACTACCAGAGAGGATAACTGACCCTAACTACAATAGAGGGTAACTGACACTAACTACCAGAGAGAGTAACTGACCCTAACTACCAGAGAGGATTACTGACCCTAACTACCAGAGAGAGTAACTGACCCTAACTACTAAAGAGGATTACTGACCCTAACTACCAGAGTGGATTACTGACCCTAACTACCAGAGAGAGTAACTGACCCTAACTACTAGAGAGGATTACTGACTCTAACTAACAGAGTGAATTACTAACCCTAACTACCAGAGAGGGTAACTGACCCTAACTACCAGAGAGGGTAACTGACCCTAACAACCAGAGAGGATTACTGACCCTAACTACCAGAGAGGGTAACTGACCCTAACTACCAGAGAGGATTACTGACCCTAACTACAAGAGAGGGTAACTGACACTAACTACTAGATAGGATTACTGACCCTAACTACCAGAGAGGATTACTAACCCTAACTACCAGAGAGGATAACTGACCCCAACTACCAGAGGGGATAACTGACCCTAACTAGATGAGAGAGTAACTGACCCTAACTACCAGAGAGGATAACTGACCCTAACTACCAGATAGGATAACTGACCAGAAAGGATTACTGACCCTAACTACCAGAGAAGATAACTGACCTTAACTATCAGAGTGGATAACTGACCCTAACTACCAGAGAGGATAACTGACCCTAACTACCAGAGAGGATAACTGACCCTAACTACCAGAGAGGATAACTGACCCTAACTACCAGAGAGGATTGCTGACCTTAACTACCAGAGAGGATAACTGACCCTAACTACCAGAGAGGATAACAGACCCTAACTACCAGAGAGGATAACTGACCCTAACTTCCAGAGAGGATTACTGACCCTAACTACCAGAGAGGGTAACTGACACTAACTTCCAGAGAGGATAACAGACCCTAACTACCAGAGAAGATAACTGACCCTAACTACCAGAGAAGGTAACTGACCCTAACTACCAGAGAGGATAACTGACCCTAACTACCAGAGAGGATTACTGACCCTAACTACCAGAGTGGGTAACTTACACTAACTTCCAGAGAGGGTAACTGACCCTAACTACCAAAGAGGATTACTGACCCTAACTACCCGAGAGGATTACTGACCCTATCTACCAGAGAGGATTAATGACCCTAACTACCAGAGAGGATAACTGACCCTAACTACATGAGAGAGTAACTGATCCTAACTACCAGAGAGGATAACTGAACCTAACTTCAAGATAGGACAACTGACCCTAACTACCAGAGAGGATAACTGACCCTAACTACAAGAGAGGGTAACTGACACTAACTATCAGAGAGGATAACTGACCCTAACTACCAGATAGGATAACTGACCTTAACTACCAGAGAGGGTAACTGACACTAACTACGAGAGAGGATTACTGACACTAACTACCAGAGAGGGTAACTGACCTTAACTACAAGAGAGGGTAACTGACACTAACTACCAGAGAGGAATACTGACCCTAACTACCAGAGATGATAACTGACCCTAACTACCAGAGAGGATAACTGACCCTAACTACATGAGAGAGTAACAGATCCTAACTACCAGAGAGGATAACTGACCCTAACTTCAAGATAGGATAACTGACCCTAACTACCAGAGGGGATAACTGACCCTAACTACAATAGAGGGTAACTGACACTAACTACCAGAGAGGGTAACTGACCCTAACTACCAGAGATGGTATTTGACCCAAACTACCAGAGAGGATTACTGACCCTAACTAAAAGAGAGGGTAACTGACCCTAACAACCAGAGAGGGTAACTGACCCTAACTACCAGAGAGGATTACTGACCCTAACTACCAGAGAGCATTACTGACCCTAACTACCAGAAAGGATTACTGACCCTAACTACCAGAGAGGATTACTGACCCTAACTACCAGAGAGCATTACTGACCCTAACTACCAGAAAGGATTACTGACCCTAACTACCAGAGAGGGTAACTGACCCTAACTACCAGAGAGGATTACTGACCCTAACTACCAGAGAGGGTAACTGACACTAACTACCAGAGAGGGTAACTGACCCTAACTACCAGAGAGGATTACTGACCCTAACTACAAGAGAGGGTAATTGACACTAACTACCAGAGAGGGTAACTGACCCTAACTACCAGAGAGGATTACTGACCCTAACTACCAGAGAGGATTACTAACCCTAACTACCAGAGAGGATAACTGACCCCAACTACCAGATAGGATAACTGACCCTAACTAGATGAGAGAGTAACTGACCCTAACTACCAGAGAGGATAACTGACCCTAACTACCAGATAGGATAACTGACCTTAACTATCAGAGTGGATAACTGACCCTAACTACCAGAGAGGATAACTGACCCTAACTACCAGAGAGGATAACTGACCCTAACTACCAGAGAGGATAACTGACCCTAACTACCAGAGAGGATTGCTGACCTTAACTACCAGAGAGGATAACTGACCCTAACTACCAGAGAGGATAACAGACCCTAACTACCAGAGAGGATAACTGACCCTAACTTCCAGAGAGGATTGCTGACCTTAACTACCAGAGAGGGTAACTGACCCTAACTACCAGAGAGGATTACTGACCCTAACTACCAGAGAGCATTACTGACCCTAACTACCAGAAAGGATTACTGACCCTAACTACCAGAGAGCATTACTGACCCTAACTACCAGAAAGGATTACTGACCCTAACTACCAGAGAGGGTAACTGACCCTAACTACCAGAGAGGATTACTGACCCTAACTACCAGAGAGGGTAACTGACACTAACTACCAGAGAGGGTAACTGACCCTAACTACCAGAGAGGATTACTGACCCTAACTACAAGAGAGGGTAATTGACACTAACTACCAGAGAGGGTAACTGACCCTAACTACCAGAGAGGATTACTGACCCTAACTACCAGAGAGGGTAACTGACACTAACTACCAGAGAGGGTAACTGACCCTAACTACCAGAGAGGATTACTGACCCTAACTACAAGAGAGGGTAATTGACACTAACTACCAGAGAGGGTAACTGACCCTAACTACCAGAGAGGGTAACTGATCCTAACTACCAGAGCGGATTACTGACCCTAACTACCAGAGAGGGTATCTGACCCCAACTACCAGAGAGGATTACTGAACCTAACTACCAGAGAGGGTAACTTACACTAACTTCCAGAGAGGGTAACTGACCCTAACTACCAGAGAGGGTAACTGATCCTAACTACCAGAGAGGATTACCGACCCTAACTACCAGAGAGGGTAACTGATCCTAACTTCCAGAGAGGGTAACTGACCCTAACTACCAGAGAGGATAACTGACCCTAACTACCAGAGAGGATAACTGACCCTAACTACCAGAGAGGGTAATTGATCCTAACTACCAGAGAGGGTAACTGAACCTAACTACCAGAGAGGATAACTGACCCTAACTACCAGAGAGGGTAATTGATCCTAACTACCAGAGAGGGTAACTTACACTAACTTCCAGAGAGGGTAACTGACCCTAACTACCAGAGAGGGTAACTGATCCTAACTACCAGAGAGGATTACTGATCCTAACTACCAGAGAGGGTATCTCACCCTAACTACCAGAGAGCGTAACTGATCCTAACTACCAGAGAGGATTACTGACCCTAACTACCAGAGAGGGTAACTGACCCTAACTACCAGAGAGCGTAACTGATCCTAACTACCAGAGAGGATTACTGACCCTAACTACCAGAGAGGATTACTTACCCTAACTACCAGAGAGCGTAACTGACCCTAACTACCAGAGAGGATTACTGACCCTAACTACCAGAGAGCGTAACTGATCCTAACTACCAGAGAGGATTACTGACCCTAACTACCAGAGAGGGTAACTGACCCTAACTACCAGAGAGGATTACTGACCCTAACTACCAGAGAGGGTAACTGACACTAACTACCAGAGAGGGTAACTGACCCTAACTACCAGAGAGGATTACTGACCCTAACTACAAGAGAGGGTAATTGACACTAACTACCAGAGAGGGTAACTGACCCTAACTACCAGAGAGGATTACTGACCCTAACTACCAGAGAGGATTACTAACCCTAACTACCAGAGAGGATAACTGACCCCAACTACCAGATAGGATAACTGACCCTAACTAGATGAGAGAGTAACTGACCCTAACTACCAGAGAGGATAACTGACCCTAACTACCAGATAGGATAACTGACCTTAACTATCAGAGTGGATAACTGACCCTAACTACCAGAGAGGATAACTGACCCTAACTACCAGAGAGGATAACTGACCCTAACTACCAGAGAGGATAACTGACCCTAACTACCAGAGAGGATTGCTGACCTTAACTACCAGAGAGGATAACTGACCCTAACTACCAGAGAGGATAACAGACCCTAACTACCAGAGAGGATAACTGACCCTAACTTCCAGAGAGGATTACTGACCCTAACTACCAGAGAGGGTAACTGACCCTAACTACCAGAGAGGATTACTGACCCTAACTACCAGAGAGGGTAACTGATCCTAACTACCAGAGCGGATTACTGACCCTAACTACCAGAGAGGGTATCTGACCCCAACTACCAGAGAGGATTACTGAACCTAACTACCAGAGAGGGTAACTTACACTAACTTCCAGAGAGGGTAACTGACCCTAACTACCAGAGAGGGTAACTGATCCTAACTACCAGAGAGGATTACCGACCCTAACTACCAGAGAGGGTAACTGATCCTAACTTCCAGAGAGGGTAACTGACCCTAACTACCAGAGAGGATAACTGACCCTAACTACCAGAGAGGATAACTGACCCTAACTACCAGAGAGGGTAATTGATCCTAACTACCAGAGAGGGTAACTGAACCTAACTACCAGAGAGGATAACTGACCCTAACTACCAGAGAGGGTAATTGATCCTAACTACCAGAGAGGGTAACTTACACTAACTTCCAGAGAGGGTAACTGACCCTAACTACCAGAGAGGGTAACTGATCCTAACTACCAGAGAGGATTACTGATCCTAACTACCAGATAGGGTATCTCACCCTAACTACCAGAGAGCGTAACTGATCCTAACTACCAGAGAGGATTACTGACCCTAACTACCAGAGAGGGTAACTGACCCTAACTACCAGAGAGCGTAACTGATCCTAACTACCAGAGAGGATTACTGACCCTAACTACCAGAGAGGATTACTTACCCTAACTACCAGAGAGCGTAACTGACCCTAACTACCAGAGAGGATTACTGACCCTAACTACCAGAGAGGGTAACTGACCCTAACTACCAGAGAGGATTACTGACCCTAACTACCAGAGAGGGTAACTGACCCTAACTACCAGAGAGGATTACTGACCCTAAATACAAGAGAGAGTAACTGACACTAACTACCAGAGAGGGTAACTGACCCTAACTACCAGAGAGGATTACTGACCCTAACTACCAGAGACGATAACTAACCCTAACTACCAGAGAGGATAACTGACCCTAACTACATGAGAGAGTAACTGACCCTAACTACCAGAGAGGATAACTGATCCTAACTACCAGAGAGTATAACTGACCCTAACTACTAGAGAGGATAACTGATCCTAACTACCAGATAGGATAACTGACCCTAACTACCAGAGAAGGTAACTGTCCCTAACTACCAGAGAGGACTACTGACCCTAACTACCAGAGAGGGTAACTTACACTAACTTCCAGAGAGGGTAACTGACCCAAACTACCAGAGAGGATTACTGACCCTAACTACCCGAGAGGATTACTGAACCTAACTACAAGACAGGATTACTGACCCTAACTACCAGAGAGGATTACTGACCCTAACTACCAGAGAGGATTACTGACCCTAACTACAAGAGAGGGTAACTGACCCTAACTACCAGAGAGGATTACTGACCCTAACTACCAGAGAGGGTAACTGACCCTAACTACCAGAGAGGATTACTGACCCTAACTACCAAAGAGGATAACTGACCCTAACTACCAGAGAGGATTACTGACCCTAACTACCAGAGAGGAATACTGACCCTAACTACCAGAGATGATAACTGACCCTAACTACCAGAGAGGATAACTGACCCTAACTACATGAGAGAGTAACAGATCCTAACTACCAGAGAGGATAACTGACCCTAACTTCAAGATAGGATAACTGACCCTAACTACCAGAGAGGATAACTGACCCTAACTACAATAGAGGGTAACTGACACTAACTACCAGAGAGAGTAACTGACCCTAACTACCAGAGAGGATTACTGACCCTAACTACCAGAGAGAGTAACTGACCCTAACTACTAAAGAGGATTACTGACCCTAACTACCAGAGTGGATTACTGACCCTAACTACCAGAGAGAGTAACTGACCCTAACTACTAGAGAGGATTACTGACTCTAACTAACAGAGTGAATTACTAACCCTAACTACCAGAGAGGGTAACTGACCCTAACTACCAGAGAGGGTAACTGACCCTAACAACCAGAGAGGATTACTGACCCTAACTACCAGAGAGGGTAACTGACCCTAACTACCAGAGAGGATTACTGACCCTAACTACAAGAGAGGGTAACTGACACTAACTACTAGATAGGATTACTGACCCTAACTACCAGAGAGGATTACTAACCCTAACTACCAGAGAGGATAACTGACCCCAACTACCAGAGGGGATAACTGACCCTAACTAGATGAGAGAGTAACTGACCCTAACTACCAGAGAGGATAACTGACCCTAACTACCAGATAGGATAACTGACCAGAAAGGATTACTGACCCTAACTACCAGAGAAGATAACTGACCTTAACTATCAGAGTGGATAACTGACCCTAACTACCAGAGAGGATAACTGACCCTAACTACCAGAGAGGATAACTGACCCTAACTACCAGAGAGGATAACTGACCCTAACTACCAGAGAGGATTGCTGACCTTAACTACCAGAGAGGATAACTGACCCTAACTACCAGAGAGGATAACAGACCCTAACTACCAGAGAGGATAACTGACCCTAACTTCCAGAGAGGATTACTGACCCTAACTACCAGAGAGGGTAACTGACACTAACTTCCAGAGAGGATAACAGACCCTAACTACCAGAGAAGATAACTGACCCTAACTACCAGAGAAGGTAACTGACCCTAACTACCAGAGAGGATAACTGACCCTAACTACCAGAGAGGATTACTGACCCTAACTACCAGAGTGGGTAACTTACACTAACTTCCAGAGAGGGTAACTGACCCTAACTACCAAAGAGGATTACTGACCCTAACTACCCGCGAGGATTACTGACCCTATCTACCAGAGAGGATTAATGACCCTAACTACCAGAGAGGATAACTGACCCTAACTACATGAGAGAGTAACTGATCCTAACTACCAGAGAGGATAACTGAACCTAACTTCAAGATAGGACAACTGACCCTAACTACCAGAGAGGATAACTGACCCTAACTACAAGAGAGGGTAACTGACACTAACTATCAGAGAGGATAACTGACCCTAACTACCAGATAGGATAACTGACCTTAACTACCAGAGAGGGTAACTGACACTAACTACGAGAGAGGATTACTGACACTAACTACCAGAGAGGGTAACTGACCTTAACTACAAGAGAGGGTAACTGACACTAACTACCAGAGAGGAATACTGACCCTAACTACCAGAGATGATAACTGACCCTAACTACCAGAGAGGATAACTGACCCTAACTACATGAGAGAGTAACAGATCCTAACTACCAGAGAGGATAACTGACCCTACCTTCAAGATAGGATAACTGACCCTAACTACCAGAGGGGATAACTGACCCTAACTACAATAGAGGGTAACTGACACTAACTACCAGAGAGGGTAACTGACCCTAACTACCAGAGATGGTATTTGACCCAAACTACCAGAGAGGATTACTGACCCTAACTAAAAGAGAGGGTAACTGACCCTAACAACCAGAGAGGGTAACTGACCCTAACTACCAGAGAGGATTACTGACCCTAACTACCAGAGAGCATTACTGACCCTAACTACCAGAAAGGATTACTGACCCTAACTACCAGAGAGGATTACTGACCCTAACTACCAGAGAGCATTACTGACCCTAACTACCAGAAAGGATTACTGACCCTAACTACCAGAGAGGGTAACTGACCCTAACTACCAGAGAGGATTACTGACCCTAACTACCAGAGAGGGTAACTGACACTAACTACCAGAGAGGGTAACTGACCCTAACTACCAGAGAGGATTACTGACCCTAACTACAAGAGAGGGTAATTGACACTAACTACCAGAGAGGGTAACTGACCCTAACTACCAGAGAGGATTACTGACCCTAACTACCAGAGAGGATTACTAACCCTAACTACCAGAGAGGATAACTGACCCCAACTACCAGATAGGATAACTGACCCTAACTAGATGAGAGAGTAACTGACCCTAACTACCAGAGAGGATAACTGACCCTAACTACCAGATAGGATAACTGACCTTAACTATCAGAGTGGATAACTGACCCTAACTACCAGAGAGGATAACTGACCCTAACTACCAGAGAGGATAACTGACCCTAACTACCAGAGAGGATAACTGACCCTAACTACCAGAGAGGATTGCTGACCTTAACTACCAGAGAGGATAACTGACCCTAACTACCAGAGAGGATAACAGACCCTAACTACCAGAGAGGATAACTGACCCTAACTTCCAGAGAGGATTGCTGACCTTAACTACCAGAGAGGGTAACTGACCCTAACTACCAGAGAGGATTACTGACCCTAACTACCAGAGAGCATTACTGACCCTAACTACCAGAAAGGATTACTGACCCTAACTACCAGAGAGCATTACTGACCCTAACTACCAGAAAGGATTACTGACCCTAACTACCAGAGAGGGTAACTGACCCTAACTACCAGAGAGGATTACTGACCCTAACTACCAGAGAGGGTAACTGACACTAACTACCAGAGAGGGTAACTGACCCTAACTACCAGAGAGGATTACTGACCCTAACTACAAGAGAGGGTAATTGACACTAACTACCAGAGAGGGTAACTGACCCTAACTACCAGAGAGGATTACTGACCCTAACTACCAGAGAGGGTAACTGACACTAACTACCAGAGAGGGTAACTGACCCTAACTACCAGAGAGGATTACTGACCCTAACTACAAGAGAGGGTAATTGACACTAACTACCAGAGAGGGTAACTGACCCTAACTACCAGAGAGGGTAACTGATCCTAACTACCAGAGCGGATTACTGACCCTAACTACCAGAGAGGGTATCTGACCCCAACTACCAGAGAGGATTACTGAACCTAACTACCAGAGAGGGTAACTTACACTAACTTCCAGAGAGGGTAACTGACCCTAACTACCAGAGAGGGTAACTGATCCTAACTACCAGAGAGGATTACCGACCCTAACTACCAGAGAGGGTAACTGATCCTAACTTCCAGAGAGGGTAACTGACCCTAACTACCAGAGAGGATAACTGACCCTAACTACCAGAGAGGATAACTGACCCTAACTACCAGAGAGGGTAATTGATCCTAACTACCAGAGAGGGTAACTGAACCTAACTACCAGAGAGGATAACTGACCCTAACTACCAGAGAGGGTAATTGATCCTAACTACCAGAGAGGGTAACTTACACTAACTTCCAGAGAGGGTAACTGACCCTAACTACCAGAGAGGGTAACTGATCCTAACTACCAGAGAGGATTACTGATCCTAACTACCAGAGAGGGTATCTCACCCTAACTACCAGAGAGCGTAACTGATCCTAACTACCAGAGAGGATTACTGACCCTAACTACCAGAGAGGGTAACTGACCCTAACTACCAGAGAGCGTAACTGATCCTAACTACCAGAGAGGATTACTGACCCTAACTACCAGAGAGGATTACTTACCCTAACTACCAGAGAGCGTAACTGACCCTAACTACCAGAGAGGATTACTGACCCTAACTACCAGAGAGCGTAACTGATCCTAACTACCAGAGAGGATTACTGACCCTAACTACCAGAGAGGGTAACTGACCCTAACTACCAGAGAGGATTACTGACCCTAACTACCAGAGAGGGTAACTGACACTAACTACCAGAGAGGGTAACTGACCCTAACTACCAGAGAGGATTACTGACCCTAACTACAAGAGAGGGTAATTGACACTAACTACCAGAGAGGGTAACTGACCCTAACTACCAGAGAGGATTACTGACCCTAACTACCAGAGAGGATTACTAACCCTAACTACCAGAGAGGATAACTGACCCCAACTACCAGATAGGATAACTGACCCTAACTAGATGAGAGAGTAACTGACCCTAACTACCAGAGAGGATAACTGACCCTAACTACCAGATAGGATAACTGACCTTAACTATCAGAGTGGATAACTGACCCTAACTACCAGAGAGGATAACTGACCCTAACTACCAGAGAGGATAACTGACCCTAACTACCAGAGAGGATAACTGACCCTAACTACCAGAGAGGATTGCTGACCTTAACTACCAGAGAGGATAACTGACCCTAAGTACCAGAGAGGATAACAGACCCTAACTACCAGAGAGGATAACTGACCCTAACTTCCAGAGAGGATTACTGACCCTAACTACCAGAGAGGGTAACTGACCCTAACTACCAGAGAGGATTACTGACCCTAACTACCAGAGAGGGTAACTGATCCTAACTACCAGAGCGGATTACTGACCCTAACTACCAGAGAGGGTATCTGACCCCAACTACCAGAGAGGATTACTGAACCTAACTACCAGAGAGGGTAACTTACACTAACTTCCAGAGAGGGTAACTGACCCTAACTACCAGAGAGGGTAACTGATCCTAACTACCAGAGAGGATTACCGACCCTAACTACCAGAGAGGGTAACTGATCCTAACTTCCAGAGAGGGTAACTGACCCTAACTACCAGAGAGGATAACTGACCCTAACTACCAGAGAGGATAACTGACCCTAACTACCAGAGAGGGTAATTGATCCTAACTACCAGAGAGGGTAACTGAACCTAACTACCAGAGAGGATAACTGACCCTAACTACCAGAGAGGGTAATTGATCCTAACTACCAGAGAGGGTAACTTACACTAACTTCCAGAGAGGGTAACTGACCCTAACTACCAGAGAGGGTAACTGATCCTAACTACCAGAGAGGATTACTGATCCTAACTACCAGATAGGGTATCTCACCCTAACTACCAGAGAGCGTAACTGATCCTAACTACCAGAGAGGATTACTGACCCTAACTACCAGAGAGGGTAACTGACCCTAACTACCAGAGAGCGTAACTGATCCTAACTACCAGAGAGGATTACTGACCCTAACTACCAGAGAGGATTACTTACCCTAACTACCAGAGAGCGTAACTGACCCTAACTACCAGAGAGGATTACTGACCCTAACTACCAGAGAGCGTAACTGATCCTAACTACCAGAGAGGATTACTGACCCTAACTACCAGAGAGGGTAACTGACCCTAACTACCAGAGAGCGTAACTGATCCTAACTACCAGAGAGGATTACTGACCCTAACTACCAGAGAGGATTATTTACCCTAACTACCAGAGAGCGTAACTGACCCTAACTACCAGAGAGGATTACTGACCCTAACTACCAGAGAGGATTACTGACCCTAACTACCAGAGAGCGTAACTGATCCTAACTACCAGAGAGGGTAACTGATCCTAACTACCAGAGAGGGTAACTGCTTCACAGTCATGAACATCTGATGCCCATGCAAGCTTGTTTGCAATATGTTGGCCTTTCCTCTATCCAATGCAACAAACTTGAAAATTCTTGCTAAACTAATTACCAGTCTTGCCATAATCCACAGTGGTGACCCTAATTTCAGAGTTGAATGTAACCTGCCAAACACCTTGCAACATGGAAACTGCTGCAAAGTATTCTCCAGCGTTGGAGTTTACATGGTACACATTTACCGAGCACATAGAGAAATGCTTTCTAAGAAACCTCCAACTACACAGGAGACATGTCTTGAGATATCATGCCCAACTTGTGAACAGAGCGTGCCAAGTTTGACTGCACTCACTTCCCATTACAATGAGCATTGTAAAAATGGTGAATCTGTGCATTTTATGTGCCATCCTCATACAGATCTCATATGACCAGACAACACAGAAACTCTTCTGCTGTGATGATCAAGGATGAATTGAAACATTACACAGCATTTGATATTAATGCAGCATCAGGCGTTGACGATATGAATACTGGAGGATCTGGTGTCACTGAGCACAACGGGAAGTGTTACTCAGGAACATGTTACAAGAACCTTTGCAGTCACATGTTTGAAACTACAAGAGGACAACGTGCCTGCTTCAAGTACAATACAAAGCATCGTTGAAAAGTGTACCTCTACTCTTGACGCCTCTAATAACCCTCAGTTTAAGTGACGTTGAAACGATTTGTGAATCACACAGACTGGAAAATTCAACCGCAGCTCAAATACTGTATATGGGACAATAAAACAACGTTTTGTTCGGCATGGATTATCAGAAGTGTCCACTCAGAGGAAAAGGGCCAGATATTATGAGGTCTATTTTCCGTTTGTTGAACCAATTGAATAAAAAAATTCAGAAGCAATTGTACAGATAAACAGACCACCTTTCAATATGTCCCAATTCCTGAAACCCTGAAGACAAAAAAAATTATCATGTAAAGGCAGAGTTTTTCAGTACTTGCCAATCTGTAGAGTTTTAAGACATCGTTGAGATTCACACTGGAGATTACTCCTAGAGTTTAAATACATCATTTAGATTCACACTGGAAATTACTCCTAGAGCTTAAAGACATCGTTGAGATTCACACTGGAGATTACTCCTAGAGTTTAAAGACATAATTTAGATTCACACTGGAGATTACTCCTAGAGTTTAAAGACATCATTTAGATTCACACTGGAGATTACTCCTAGAGTTTAAAGACATCGTTGAGATTCACACTGGAGATTACTCCTAGAGTTTAAAGACATCATTGAGATTCACACTGGATATTACTCCTAGAGTTTAAAGACATCATTGAGATTCACACTGGAGATTACTCCTAGAGTTTAAAGACATCATTTAGATTCACACTGGAGATTACTCCTAGAGTTTAAAGACATCGTTGAGATTCACACTGGATATTACTCCTAGAGTTTAAAGACATCATTGAGATTCACACTGGAGATTACTCCTAGAGTTTAAATACATTGTTGAGATTCACACTGGAGATTAAAGAATTGTTTCCAGACAAATGAATCAAGCCAAAGCAACACTTTCTCCTACATTACCCACAGTACCTAAGGCATTTGGGGCCACTGCGGCAATGTTGGTGCATGCGTTTTGAGGCTAAACACTTTTACTTCATTTGCTTAATGCAAGTTGTGAACACCTTCATAAACCAATGCCAGACTATCTATGAGACATCAATACCATCAAGCTTACAAGCGATCAACCTCTTTTTTTTTGAAAGATGAAATCCACTGTTCTGCTACCCATGCTGTTGATATAAGCTTTCTCTCTGATGATATTGCTAAGTTCCTGCTGTCCAGTGGAGTGTCTAGCACAACCCCTTTAGATCAATGTACATTTGACAAAAAGTTGATGGCATTACTTATCAACAGAATATTTATGTGGTGCTAGGAATGCATAATTGCAATCCTGTTCTTCTTACAAGACATACAGTCATATTTCTACGTGAAGCTGTTTCATTCTGAGTTTGACAATCACACATCAGCAAATTGTCTTAGGGTAACTAAGGACTCTACAGTATACAGGCCATCAGACGTGTTTGATCACTACCCATTAACCGCCTACATTATTGGATGCAAACGATTCATTGTTTTGAAGATTTTCTTGTTTGACGAGTCTGATTTGGATGTATAACCCGAGTCGAGTTTGAGCTTTACAACTTGCATTGAAATCTGTAACTTTTTCCGTGTGTAGTGTTTATCGAAAGCTGCGCTATTTAGGTTTTGTAGCGACCCAAAATATTTTCAGATAGAAATGTGAGTTGTAGACAGGGGTTGGGGTCAATTCCATGTCATTCAGAAATTACACTGAAATTCCAATTCTCTTCCATTGCTTTTCAATGAGGGACCATTTGGAATTTGGTTTAATTTCTGAATTTGACTGAAATTGAAATGGAATTCACCCCAGCCCTGGCTGTAGATCTATCACCATGCTTTCACCACCCTGTGAAGTTCATCCAAAACGTATTTCATCTGTAGCCTAATGAACTGGATGTCGTATTGGGAAGACCACAGAACACGTCTCCTGGCGACTACACGTTTACTTCCATGTGATGGTTATTACTGTATATCAATGTTTGTGCATAACAGTGTTTCCACCGCCATTACTCGCATCATTTATTTTAACGACACAAAAAGGATCCCACCTTGTCTAGCGTATTTTGTTTTGTCGACATTTTTGAAATTTGCTGTTTCCATCACGCCTGTCATGAAATGTCTTATCCGATGTCAAGGGGTTGCTGAAGGTGGGTGTGGTGCATGAATCAAGCGCAGGACGCAGAAGCTCAGTCCAAAATACTTTAGTGCAATAATCACGTAGAAAATAAGCACAATAAGCCCGAAGGCGAAATAACGGCGCACACAGGCGTCAAACAAACGGCGCACTAACATGTGCGAAAACCCTCTCCAAAACACTGGAGGGAAGTACGTAGCTCCAACACGAAAACAGAAGAGCAATCACACACAAAGACAAACACAACCAACGAGAACTAAATAGGACACTAATGAGGACTAACAAGACACAGGTGTACAACATAAAGACAAAACCAAACGAACATGAAACATAGATCGGTGGCAGCTAGTACTCCGGGGACGACGACCGCCGAAGTCTGCCCGAACCAGGAGGAGGAGCAGCCTCGGCCGAAACCGTGACATCCGACATGTACTTGATGCACATAGAAAGGTTGGATGGAAACCTGGGTACTGACACCGTTATCTGAATACCACAGTTCTTACCTTTCTAACAGTACCAAGCATGTGTTTGTAGGACTGAAACAGAAATGTACTTTATGAGGGTAGTATACAATATTATGTGTCCTTTAGAAAATGCCACCGGAGGGGGTTAGAGTTTAGCAGGTCTATTATTATTATAATATTATTATTTGAAACAATTTGCATTGTGAAAAGGAATACAAATTTGCTTAATACCATTAATACTCCCAACTTTCATTATTTTTGGAAGAAAAAAAAATCTAGATTTATTTATTTTTTATCAATCAAAAATCTAATACATTTCGTGGACCACCTGCAGTACTAGTGATCCATAGGTTGGAAACCACTGGTGTAGTTTATGATGTAGCAGGTACCAAGCCATGGGTTTTTGTTGGTCTTCTGGTCTCTGGGAAGGTGGTTTAATGTGCGATGCTAGTGTTATATAGTGTAATAGCTCTACAACTGATGTTTTTTGTGTCTGTAGGAGACAACAGTGGATGGGCGGACATCTTTGATCGAACCATCAGGAAGGTTGACCCACAGGTCCTACCGTTACCAGAAGACTGCTGTAAGTGTGTGTGTGTGTGTGTGTGTGTGTGTGTGTGTGTGTGTGTGTGTGTGTGTGTGTGTGTGTGTGTGTAGTTTTGCAGCATTATTATATCTGTGTGTAGTTGTGTAGTTAATTGCATGTTGTTGTGTAGTTTTGCAGCAGTACCCACAGCGTTGTGACTGTATCAAGACAGAGCTGGAGTGTGTGGAAGTCAACCTACATGACGTTCCTCAAGTCTCCACCAATGTCACCTGGCTGTAAGTACCTCTCTCGATGTGTGTGTTTGTAGTCAGCGTGTGTGTTTGTGTGTGCGTTTGCAACTATGTGTTGTGTGCTTGTGTTTATATGTGGGTCTGTGTTTGTGTAAGCAAGGTTTCATTACAGTCCCAGAGTGGAGATGTGGCTGGTTTGTTCCTGAAACACACACACACACACACACACTCACACTCACACTCACACTCACACTCACACTCACACTCACACTCACACACACACACACACACACACACACACACACACACACACACACACACACACACACACACACACACACACACACACACACAGGCAGTGAATCAGTCAGGTAGATTCAAATGATTCACCTCTTCAGCCAGGTTGAGATGAGATGAGGGTGTAACAGCAGTAGTTTATTTCCTGTAAAATCACAAGTGGTGCTAAAACAACAGCCACTAAAATCTCAGACATTCCCAGATAATTATGCACATAAAATACACACATAAAAATACAGTGCATTCAGAAAGTATTCAGACCACTTCCCGTTTTCCACATTTTGTTACGTTGCAGTGTCACGATCGTCTGAAGGATTGGACCAATGCGCAGCGTTGCGAGTGAACATGATGACTTTATTAAAATTAAAGCAACCACGAAGAAAACAACAAATGACGATACGTGAAGTTCTAAACTGAATACGACAAACAGCAACAAAGAAACAATAACCCACAACACAAAGGAGAACACACACAGAATATATATGGCTCCCAATCAGAGATAACGAGCCGACAGCTGACACTCGTTACCTCCGATTGGGAGTCATCGACCAATCACCACCTGACACAAACAAAATGAAACTCACCCATCCCCAACACCACCAAATGAAATACACCCAAACACATGAAAATGAACAACCCTGGCTCAATTATAAACGTCCATAGAGCCAGAGTGTCACAGTACCCCCCCCTAAAGGTGCGAACTCCGGGCGCACCAACATCAGGACTAGGGGAGGGTCTGGGTGGGCGTCTGTCCATGGTGGCGGCTCTGGCCCCGGTCGTGATCCCCACCCCACCACAGTCACAACCTGCTTCGGTAGCCTCCTCCCAATGACCACCCTCCACCTAACCCCACCTGGACTAAGGGGCAACCCCGGACTAAGGGGCAGCATCGGCCTAAGGGGCAGCACCGGGATAAGGGGCAGCACCGGGATAAGGGGCAGCACCGGGACAAGGGGCAGCACCGGACTACGGGGCAGTACCGGACTAAAGGGCAGTACAGGACTAAGGGGCAGCACCGGGCTAAGGGGCAGCACCGGACTACGGGGCAGCACCGGGCTAAGGGGCGGCACCGGACTCAGGGGCAGCACCGGACTAAGGGGCAGCACCGGGCTAAAGGGCAGCACCGGACTAAGGGGCAGCACCGGGCTAAGGGGCAGCACCAGGCTAAGGGACAGCACCTGACTAGATGGAGGATCCTGGCTGGCTGGCTCTGGCGGATCCTGGCGTGACGGCTCTGGCGGATCCTGGCGGGACGGCTCTGGCGGATCCTGGCGGGACGGCTCTGGCGGATCCTGGCGGGACGGCTCTGGCGGATCCTGGCGGGACGGCTCTGGCGGATCCTGGCTGGACGGCTCTGGCGGATCCTGGCTGGACGGCTCTGGCGGATCCTGGCTGGACGGCTCTGGCGGATCCTGGCTGGACGGCTCTGGCGGATCCTGGCTGGACGGCTCTGGCGGATCCTGGCTGGACGGCTCTGGCGGATCCCGGCTGGACGGCTCTGGCGGATCCCGGCTGGACGGCCCTGGCGGATCCCGGCTGGACGGCTCTGGCGGATCCCGGCGGGACGGCTCTGGCGGATCCAGGCTGGACGGCTCTGGCGGATCCCGGCGGGACGGCTCTGGCGGATCCCGGCGGGACGGCTCTGGCGGATCCAGGCTGGACGGCTCTGGCGGACCCTGGCTGGACGGCTCTGGCGGATCCTGGCTGGACGGCTCTGGCTGCTCATGGCTGGCTGACGGATCTGGCTGCTCATGGCTGGCTGACGGATCTGGCTGCTCATGGCTGGCTGACGGATCTGGCTGCTCATGGCTGGCTGACGGATCTGGCTGCTCATGGCTGGCTGACGGATCTGGCTGCTCATGGCTGGCTGACGGATCTGGCTGCTCATGGCTGGCTGACGGATCTGGCTGCCCATGGCTGGCTGACGGGTCTGGCTGCTCATGGCTGGCTGACGGGTCTGGCTGCTCATGGCTGGCTGACGGATCTGGCTGCTCATGGCTGGCTGACGGGTCTGGCTGCTCGTGGCTGGCTGACGGATCTGGCTGCTCGTGGCTGGCTGACGGATCTGGCTGCTCGTGGCTGGCTGACGGATCTGGCTGCTCGTGGCTGGCTGACGGATCTGGCTGCTCATGGCTGGCTGACGGATCTGGCTGCTCATGGCTGGCTGACGGATCTGGCTGCTCATGGCTGGCTGACGGATCTGGCTGCTCATGGCTGGCTGACGGATCTGGCTGCTCATGGCTGGCTGACGGATCTGGCTGCTCATGGCTGGCTGACGGATCTGGCTGCTCATGGCTGGTTGACAGATCTGGCTGCTCATGGCTGGCTGATGGTGCTGGCTGGGAGACTGGCGGTGGAGGCGGACCCCAGCCTCGGATAGCAGTCATCACCTCCAGCAGGGCGGCTCCCATCTGCAGGAGCTGCTCTTTCTGGTCCCGAACCCGAGCTTCCAGTCTAGTATGGGCTGCGTCGGCTCCTGCTGATTCCATAGCAGGTGTATGATTCTGTCTGGCGGAAGGCTCTAGCGGCTCCTGTCTGGCGGAAGGCTCTGAAGGCTCATGGCAGACGGGCGGCTTATGCAGCGCTTGGCAGACGGGCAGTTCAGACGCCCTAGGGCAGACGGCAGACTCTGGCCGGCTGGCGACGCACATCGTGGACCTGGTGCGTGGAGTAGGAACAGGCCGGTCCATACCGGGAACACACACCAATGGCCTTAACTGCGGATCAGGAACGGGCCGGACCGGACTGGTAACACACTTCAGTCTCTCATGCCGTGCCACAACAACTTCCCTCCTTCCACTCGCCAATGGCTCCCGTACTCCGTTAGCCTTCACTCCTTTTCTCCCTGTGGCAGCCTCCTGCTGCCCAGCTGCCCAAGCCATGTGCCCCCCCCAAAAAATTTCTTGGGGTTGCCTCTCTTCCACGGGCTTCCAGCCTCGCCTTCGCGCTGCCTCCTCGTACCACCTCCTCTCGGCTTTGGCTGCCTCCAGCTCTTCACGAGGGAGGCGATATTCTCCCGGTTGTGCCCAAGGATCCTTTCCGTCCAATAACTCTTCCCATGTCCAGACCTTAGGAGGCGTCCATAACTCCTGTGTAGGTAGGTCCTGTTGCCGCTTGTTACGCTGCTTGGTCCTTTTGTGGTGGGTTATTCTGTCACGATCGTCTGAAGGATTGGACCAATGCGCAGCGTTGCGAGTGAACATGATGACTTTATTAAAATTAAAGCAACCACGAAGAAAACAACAAATGACGATACGTGAAGTTCTAAACTGAATACGACAAACAGCAACAAAGAAACAATAACCCACAACACAAAGGAGAACACACACAGAATATATATGGCTCCCAATCAGAGATAACGAGCCGACAGCTGACACTCGTTACCTCCGATTGGGAGTCATCGACCAATCACCACCTGACACAAACAAAATGAAACTCACCCATCCCCAACACCACCAAATGAAATACACCCAAACACATGAAAATGAACAACCCTGGCTCAATTATAAACGTCCATAGAGCCAGAGTGTCACATGCAGCCTTTTTCTAAAATGGAATACATGTATTTTTTCCTTATCAATCTACACACAATAATAATATATAAGGTCCCACAGTTGACTGTGCATGTCAGAGCAAAAAGCAAGCCATGAGGTCAAAGGAATTTTCCATAGAGCTCCGAGACTGGATTGTGTCGAGGCACCGATATGGGGAAGGGTACCAAAAAATTTCTGCAGCATTGAAGGTCCCCAAGAACACAGTGGCCTCCATCATTCTTAAATGGAAGAAGTTTGGAACCACCAAGACTCTTGCTAGAGCTGGCCGCCCGGCCAAACTTAGCAATCGGGGGAGAAGGGCCTTGGTCAGGGAAGTGACCAAGAACCCGAAGGTCACTCTGACAGAGCTCCAGAGTTCCTCTGTGGAGATGGGAGAACCTTCCAGAAGGACAACCATCTCTACATCACTCTACCAATCAGGCCTTTATGGTAGAGTGGCCAGACGGAAGCCACTCCTCAGTAAAAGGCACATAACAGCCCGCATGGAGTTTGCCAAAAGGCACCTAAAGGACTCTCAGACCATGAGAAACAAGATTCTCTGGTCTGATGAAACCAAGATTGAACTCTTTGGCCTGAATGCCAAGCCTCACGTCTGGAGGAAACCTGGCAGCATCCCTACGGTGAAGCATGGTGGTGGCAGCATCATGCTGTGGGGATGTTTTTCAGCGGCAGGGACTGGGAGACTAGTCAGGATCGAGGGAAAGATGAACGGAGCAATGTACAGATATATCTTTGATGAAAACCTGCTCCAGAGCGCTCAGGACCTCAGAGTCTCTGAATGTCCTTGAGTGGCCCAGCCAGAGCCCGGACTTGAACCCGATCAAACATCTCTGGAGAAACCTGAAAATAGCTGTGCAGCGACGCTCCCCATCCAACCTGACAGAGCTTGAGAGGATCTGCAGAGAAGAATGGGAGAAACTCCCTAAATTCAGGTGTGCCAAGCTTGTAGCGTCATACCAAAGAAGGCTCGAAGGCTGTAATTGCTGCCAAAGGTGCATTAACAAAGTACTGAGTAAAGGGTCGGAATACTTATGTAAATGTGATATTTAATTTTTTATACATTTGCAAAAATGTCTATAAACCTGTTTTTGCTTTGTTTGTGTGTAGATTGATGAGGAAAAATAACAATTTAATCCATTTTAGAATAAGGCTGTAACGTAACAAAATGTGGAAAAAGTAAAGGGGTCTGAATACTTTTCGAATGCACTGTACATATTTGTATGTTTAGTGTTGAGAACATGTGCATATTTTCTAAAGGTCTATCTTGATCAAAACATCTGCCTCTCACACAGAGCTCTAGCTTGGCTTCCTGAACTCGTTTGGAACTCGCCGTTTCATCTCAAATTAATATTGTCCAGCAATGACCAAGAGAAAATGTTTTTTGTTTAAAATCTATTATTTGATTAATTATTTTAGATTAATGGCTATAAATCGATCTCTGAATGTGCTGTAGAGATGAAACTCTCCCCTGCTGCGCTACAATGTAAGGATTGCAGGCATGTGCTTTATCAGTTGCTGTGACATAGGGCTCAGCCAGGAGTTGATGGACAGTCGAAAGAGGGAATGAAATGGTAGAAGGGGTTCCAGAGGTTTCAGATTTCACATCCTACGTCACACAGGCTGACAAAATATGCTACTGTGTCCGTGGGAACCAGGGCTATCGTTCAATGCAAGCCATTTCGATCTACGGTGTCCACAGATTGATTTATAAGCAGAGATGATGGTCAGAACCGGTACCAGAACCACGAAGGTCCCCTAAGCAGGTAACTTTACATCTAATTAAACTAATACAATTTCTCAGAGAAAGAGATGTAGGAGGGGGTCTGGGGAATTTTTATGTAGAAGTACTGAGAAGCTTGGTTCTGGTGACGTTTTAAAAGGAAATTCTACTCCAAAATGAAAGAAAATAAAATTACGTTGACATCAACGTGTATGACAGCGTATGTGACCGTTCCTGGTGCAAAAACAATGTCCTATCCCAGAGCTCGAGTAAATGACACTAAGCTGCTCCCGAATGTATTATGTCAGGACGTGGAAATCGATTCTATCGTAGTCCATGTGGGTTTTAATGACATTATGAAGGGCAGCTCTGAACAGTTGAAACTGGATTTTAAAGAGCTGATTGACTCTCTGCTAGACACTAACAAAAAACCCATCATATCTGGCCCTGTGCCCTCTCTGAATCGTGGCGTTGAACGCTTTAGCAGGATTCTTGCTCTTTACAACTGGCTACGTGATTATTGCAGCTCAATGGGTGTAACTTTTTGTTGACAATTTCGAAACCTTTTGGAAACAAAACACGTTTTATAAATCATTTGGGTTCCTGGATCCTTTCACAGCATTATTTGACTGCGTTGAGACAACGACTTAGCAATGACACAATCCCAGCTCAGCTAATCCCTACCATGTGACACAGAGTTGTCAAAATGCTTCAGCAAATGTACATTACATCAGGGGCGTTGGAAAACACAATATAAGTAACCTAATTTATGGCCCTCTAACTGCCCTGAATGCCTCTGCTGATCCTACAGCTATTGTATTCAGTAATCATGTGCCTAAGAACCAGAATTATACTGTTAGCACTGAGCCGGTGTGTCCGAGGAGGAAGTCCACTGTGTGAAGCTCACCCTGCACTAAAATAAAGAAAATGAGCACATCTACTGCTGCTAAGCTTCCCAGTAAAGCAATAAAAACAAGTAAGCATCCCAGAAGAATGGTGCTCAAAATAGCCCACGTTAACATACAGTGGGGAAAAAAAGTATTTAGTCAGCCACCAATTGTGCAAGTTCTCCCACTTAAAAAGATGAGAGAGGCCTGTAATTTTCATCATAGGTACACGTCAACTATGACAGACAAAATGACCACCAGTGTGTCAACACGCCAAGCAGATCATTCGTGTCCATATATAAATATATATACAGTGGGGGAAAAAAGTATTTAGTCAGCCACCAATTGTGCAAGTTCTCCCACTTAAAAAGATGAGAGAGGCCTGTAATTTTCAGCATAGGTACATGTCAACTATGACAGACAAATTGAGAGAAAAAAATCCAGAAAATCACATTGTAGGATTTTTTATGAATTTATTTGCAGATTATGGTGGAAAATAAGTATTTGGTCAATAACAAAAGTTTCTCAATACTTTGTTATATACCCTTTGTTGGCAATGACACAGGTCAAACGTTTTCTGTAAGTCTTCACAAGGTTTTCACACACTGTTGCTGGTATTTTGGCCCATTCCTCCATGCAGATCTCCTCTAGAGCAGTGATGTTTTGGGGCTGTCGCTGGGCAACACGGACTTTCAACTCCCTCCAAAGATTTTCTATGGGGTTGAGATCAGGAGACTGGCTAGGCCACTCCAGGACCTTGAAATGCTTCTTACGAAGCCACTCCTTCGTTGCCCGGGCGGTGTGTTTGGGATCATTGTCATGCTGAAAGACCAAGCCACGTTTCATCTTCAATGCCCTTGCTGATGGAAGGAGGTTTTCACTCAAAATCTCACGATACATGGCCCCATTCATTCTTTCCTTTACACGGATCAGTCGTCCTGGTCCTTTTGCAGAAAAACAGCCCCAAAGCATGATGTTTCCACCCCCATGCTTCACAGTAGGTATGGTGTTCTTTGGATGCAACTCAGCATTCTTTGTCCTCCAAACACGACGAGTTGAGTTTTTACCAAAAAGTTCTATTTTGGTTTCATCTGACCATATGACATTCTCCCAATCCTCTCCTGAATCATCCAAATGCACTCTAGCAAACTTCAGACGGGCCTGGACATGTACTGGCTTAAGCAGGGGGACACGTCTGCCACTGCAGGATTTGAGTCCCTGGCGGCGTAGTGTGTTACTGATGGTAGGCTTTGTTACTTTGGTCCCAGCTCTCTGCAGGTCATTCACTAGGTCCCCCCGTGTGGTTCTGGGATTTTTGCTCACCGTTCTTGTGATCATTTTGACCCCACGGGGTGAGATCTTGCGTGGAGCCCCAGATCGAGGGAGATTATCAGTGGTCTTGTATGTCTTCCATTTCCTAATAATTGCTCCCACAGTTGATTTCTTCAAACCAAGCTGCTTATCTATTGCAGATTCAGTCTTCCCAGCCTGGTGCAGGTCTACAATTTTGTTTCTGGTGTCCTTTGACAGCTCTTTGGTCTTGGCCATAGTGGAGTTTGGAGTGTGACTGTTTGAGGTTGTGGACAGGTGTCTTTTATACTGATAACAAGTTCAAACAGGTGCCATTAATACAGGTAACAAGTGGAGGACAGAGGAGCCTCTTAAAGAAGAAGTTACAGGTCTGTGAGAGCCAGAAATCTTGCTTGTTTGTAGATAACCAAATACTTATTTTCCACCATAATTTGCAAATAAATTCATTAAAAATCCTACAATGTGATTTTCTGGATTTTTTTCCTCAATTTGTCTGTCATAGTTGATGTGTACCTATAATGAAAATTACAGGCCTCTCTCATCTTTTTAAGTGGGAGAACTTGCACAATTGGTGGCTGACTAAATATTTTTTTCCCCCACTGTATGTAGCTTAAGAAACAATGTTCATGAAATCAATAATTTGCTAGTAACAGATGACATTCATATTCTGACTATCTCTGAAACTCACTTAGATAATACCTTTGATGATACAGTGGTAGCAATACAAGGTTGTAACATTTACAGAAAATATAGAAATGCCAATGGTGGAGGTGTTGCTGTTTATATTCAGAACCACATTCCTGTGAAGATTAGAGAGGATCTCATGTTAAATACTGTTGAAGTAATATGGCTACAGGTTCATCTGCCTCACTTAAAGCCAATTCTGGTGGGAAGCTGCTATAGACCACCAAGTGCTAAAAGTCAGTATCTGGATAACATGTGTGAAATGCTTGATAATGTATGTGATATCAATAGAGAGGTATACTTTCTGGGTAATTTAAATATTGACTGGCTTTCATCAGGCTGCCAACTCAAGAGAAAGCTTCAAACTGTAACCAGTGCCTGCAGCCTGGTTCAGGTTATCAGTCAACCTACCAGGGTAGTTACAAACAGTACAGGAATTAAATCATCAACATGTATTGATCATATCTTTACTAATGCTGCAGAGATTTGTTTGAAAGCAGTATCCAAATCCATTGGATGTAGTGATCACAATTTAGTAGCCATATCTAGGAAAACCAAAGTTCCAAAGGCTGGGCATAATATTGTGTATAAGAGGTCACACAATATGTTTTGTAGTGATTCCTATGTTGTTGATGTAAAGAATATATGTAGGTCCGTGGTGTGTAATGAGGAGCAAACAGACACTGCACTTGACACATTTATGAAATTGCTTATTCCAGTTACTAATAAGCATTCACCCATTAAGAAAATGACTGTAAAAGCTGTTAAATCCCCATGGATTGATGAGGAATTTAAAAATGGTATGGTTGAGAGGGATGAGGTAAAAGGAATGGCAAATAAGTCTGGCTGCACAACCGATTGGCAAACATATTGCAAATTGAGAAATCGTGACTAAACTGAATAAAAATAAGAAGAAACAACACTATGAAACAAGGATAAATGACATAAAGAATGATAGTAAAAACATTGGAGCACCTTAAATGACATTTTGGGGAAAAAGGCAAACTCAGCTCCATCATTCATTTAATCAGATGGCTCATTCATCACAAAACCAACTGATATTGCCAACTACTTTAATCATTTTTTCATTGGCAAGATTAGCAAACTTAGGCATGACATGCCAGCAACAGTTGCTGACACACATCCAAGTATATCTGACCAATTATGAAAGACAAGCATTGTAACTTTGAATTCCGTAAAGTGAGTTTGGAAGAGGTGAAAAAATTATTGTTGTCTATTAACAATGACAAGCCACCGGGGTCTGACAACTTGGATGGAAAATTACTGAGGATAATAACGGACGCTATTGCCACTCCTATTTGCCTTATTTTCAATTTAAGCCTACTAGAATGTGTGTGCCAAGGCTTGGAGGGAAGCAAAAGTCATTCCGCTACCATAAGAATAGTACAGCCCCCTTTACTGGCTCAAATAGCTGACCAATTAGCCTGTTACCAACCCTTAGTAAACTATTGGGAAAAAAATTGTGTTTGACCAGATACAATGCTATTTTACAGTAAACAAATTGACAACAAACTTTCAGCAAGGACATTCAACAAGCACAGCACTTACACAAATGACTGATGATTGGCTGAGAGAAATTTATGATAACAATATTGTTTTGTTAGACTTCAGCGCGGCTTTTGACGTTATCGATCATAGCCTGCTGCTGGAAAAACGTTATGGCTTTGCTATAACGTGGATAAAAAGTTACATGTTACATGTGTACAGCAGAACGCTTGGCGTGTTGTGGAAGCTGGGCCGGGCAGAGCAGATAAAGGAGATGGTGATTAATGTTTGTTCAACAGTTAGCCCAGGTTTCTTCTGCAGAATACACAACGAAGCGTCAGTGGGACTACAGATCCTTTCAACAAAGATTATGAAGTTGCTCAGATTATCTGTATGTGAGAGGGAAATGTTATTTAGGAGGAGGTTGTCGGGTGAGGTTGTCGGGTAAGCTTGGCTTTATACATAGTTTGGGCTTTGTCGAGTAAAGCTTAAACTATGTATTTAGATTGTAGTTAGGTATTGTAGGTAGTTATCGTGGGTTGTTGTATGTAATTATTGTAGGTTAGTATTGTATTCGGCTGAGCCTGGTGAAGCATGAAGCTAGCTAGCTAACCCACTACCTGGACTAGCTTGCGGGTAGCTACTGGCAACTATTAGCAACGGTATAGTTGTTTCACGCCTGAGAGTGCCTGTAATTACGCCAGCTGGCTGCCTACAATAATTACATACAATAATGCCTACCATTCAGCTGTTTTCTAACCTCATTGTCTGAACCGTTAACGTTAGGAAGTAAGTGGCTACTGTGCTTGAAATTTAGCTAGCTTGTTGCTACCTGGATAGCTACTAGTAAACAATAGTTGGAACGACCTAGCGAACAGACGCGAACTGGCTGAGTCAATTCAGTGGCTAGCTTTGCACTTGGCTAGCTAACAGTAGCTGCTAGGGGTAAGTCATAACCTACATTTGTGTTTTGTTTTTACATATTGGTAGCCAGAGTCGTTCAAGGAATTCGGGACATGGGTGACTAGTTAACGTTAGCTTGGCTCTTTCTGTGTGTTCGTGCCGTGAAAGGAGGGGTTTCTTCTTTGTCTGAAAGCAATGGCTAGCTAGTATGCTAACTATTCTAGCTAACTAACTGGCTGAATAAGTTGACGACGGACTCGCTCAAGCTGTTGGGACTAACCCACAACGTTAGACACGGACACGAACGATCTGCTTGGCGTGTTGACACACTGGTGGTTTGTTGTGGCCGAGAATTGGTGCTAAACCGTGTTGTTGGAGTCCGGCATGCTAGCTGGCTGTGGCGTCTTATGACTAGGTGCCCTGGACGATTTTCACGGAAGAATACTGTACCAAGTTAGCTAGCTGAATAAACTAAGTTAGTCTATTCCTAGAAAACATTGAACCGCTGTAGTTTACAACAATTATAGTTTCTGAGGTGGAAGTTGGGAGAGTAATATTTGGGTGTTGTGGTGAGGGAGGCCCCGCTCTCTCCTTTCCCAGATGTTTAGTTCATTTCATTCCGATCTCCATTGCATTATTGTAGCCATTTTCTGCAGCCTGTCAACTATGCCTCTGTCTATCCCTGTTCTCTCCTCTCCGCACAGGCTATACAAACACCTCACACCGCGTGGCTGCTGCCTCTCTAACCTGGTGGTCCCTGCATGCACCACCCACGTGGAGTTCCAGGTCTCAGGCAGCCTCTGGAACTGCCGTTCTGCTGCCAACAAGGCAGAGTTCATCTCAGCCTATGCTACCCTCCAGTCCCTCGACTTCTTGGCGCTGACGGAAACATGGATTACCACTGAAAACACTGCTACTCCTACTGCTCTCTCCTCATCTGACCATGTGTTCTCGCATACCCCGAGAGCATCTGGTCAGCGGGGTGGTGGCACAGGAATCCTCATCTCCCCCAAGTGGACATTCTCTATTTTTCCCCTGACCCATCTGTCTATCTCCTCATTTGAATTCCATGCGGTCACAGTCACTAGCCCATTTAAGCTTAACATCCTTGTCATTTATCGCCCTCCAGGTTCCCTTGGAGAGTTCATCAATGAGCATGACGCCTTGATAAGTTCCTTTCCCGAGGATGGCTCACCCCTCACAGTTCTGGGGGACTTCAACCTCCCTACGTCTACCTTTGACTCATTTCTCTCTGCCTCCTTCTTTCCACTCCTCTCCTCTTTTGACCTCACCCTCTCACCGTCCCCCCCTACTCACAAGGCAGGCAATACGCTTGACCTCATCTTTACTAGATGCTGTTCTTCTACTAATCTCACTGCAACTCCCCTCCATGTCTCCGACCACTACTTTGTATCCTTTTCTCTCTCGCTCTCCTCCAACACTACTCACTCTGCCCCTACTCAGATGGTAATGCGCCGTCGCAACCTTCGCTCTCTCTCTCCCGCTACTCTCTCCTCTTCCATCCTATCATCTCTTCCCTCTGCTCAATCCTTCTCCCTCCAATCTCCTGATTCTGCCTCCTCAACCCTCCTCTCCTCCCTTTCTGCATCCTTTGACTCTCTATGTCCCCTATCCTCCCGGCCGGCACGGTCCTCCCCTCCAGCTCCGTGGCTTGATGACTCATTGCGAGCTCACAGAGCAGGGCTCCGGGCAGCCGAGCGGAAATGGAGGAAAACTAGACTCCCTGCGGACCTGGCATCTTTTCACTCCCTCCTCTCTACATTTTCTTCATCTGTTTCTGCTGCTAAGGCCACTTTCTACCACTCTAAATTCCAAGCATCTGCCTCTAACCCTAGGAAGCTCTTTGCCACCTTCTCCTCCCTGCTGAATCCTCCTCCCCTCCCCTCCCTCCTCCCTCTCTGTGGATGACTTCGTCAACCATTTTGAAAAGAAGGTTGACGACATCCGATCCTCGTTTGTTAAGTCAAATGACACTGCTGGTCCTGCTCACACTGCCCTACCCTATGCTTTGACTTCTTTCTCCCATCTCTCTCCAGATAAAATCTTGCAACTTGTGACGGCCGGCCGCCCAACAACCTGCCCGCTTGACCCTATCCCCTCCTTTCTTCTCCAGAACATCTCCGGTGACATTCTCCCTTACCTCACCTCGCTGATCAACTCATCCTTGACCGCTGGCTATGTCCCTTCCGTCTTCAAGAGAGCGAGAGTTGCACCCCTTCTCAAAAAACCAACACTCGATCCCTCTGATGTCAACAACTACAGACCAGTATCCCTTCTTTCTTTTCTCTCCAAAACTATTGAGCGTGCCGTCTTTAGCCAACTCTCTTGCTATCTCTCTCAGAATTACCTTCTTGATCCAAACCAGTCAGGTTTCAAGACTGGTCATTCAACTGAGACTGCTCTTCTCTGTGTCTTGGAGGCTCTCCGCACTGCTAAAGCTAACTCTCTCTCCTCTGCTCTTGTCCTTCTAGACCTGTCTGCTGCCTTTGATACTGTGAACAATCAGATCCTCCTCTCCACCCTCTCCGAGCTGGGCATCTCCAGCGCGGCTCACTCTTGGATTGCGTCCTACCTGACCGGTCGCTCCTACCAAGTGGCGTGGGGAGAATCTGTCTCCGCACCACGTGCTCTCACCACTGGTGTCCCCAAAGGCTCAGTTCTAGGCCCTCTCCTATTCTCACTATACACCAAGTCACTTGGCTCTGTCATATCCTCACATGGCCTCTCCTATCATTGCTACGCAGACGACACACAACTAATCTTCTCCTTTCCACCTTCTGATAACCAGGTGGAGAATTGCATCTCTGCATGTCTGGCAGACATATCAGCATGGATGCCGGATCACCACCTCAAGCTGAACCTTGGCAAGACGGAGCTGCTCTTCCTCCCGGGGAAGGACTGCCCGTTCCATGATCTCGCCATCACGGTTGACAACTCCGTTGTGTCCTCCTCCCAGAGTGCGAAGAGCCTTGACGTGACGCTGGACAACACCCTGTCGTTCTCCGCTAACATCAAGGCGGTGACCCGATCCTGTAGGTTCATGCTCTACAACATTCGGAGAGTACGACCCTGCCTTACACAGGAAGCGGCACAGGTCCTAATCCAGGCACTTGTCATCTCCCATCTGGATTACTGCAACTCGCTGTTGGCTGGGCTCCCTGCCTGTGCCATTAAACCCCTACAACTCATCCAGAATGCCACAGCCCGTCTGGTGATCAACCTTCCCAAGTTCTCTCACGTCACCCCACTCCTCTGCACACTCCACTGGCTTCCAGTTGAAGCTCGCATCTGCTACAAGACCATGGTGCTTGCCTACGGAGCTGTGAGGGGAACGGCACCTCCGTACCTTCAGGCTCTGATCAGTCCCTACACCCAAACGAGGGCATTGCGTTCATCCACCTCTGGCCTGCTGGCTCCCCTACCTCTGCGGAAGCACAGTTCCCGCTCAGCCCAGTCAAAACTGTTCGCTGCTCTGGCACCCCAATGGTGGAACAAGCTCCCTCACGACGCCAGGACAGCGGAGTCACTCACCACCTTCCGGAGACATTTGAAACCCCACTTCTTTAAGGAATACCTGGGATAGGATAAAGTCATCCTTCTACCCCCCCCCCCCCCCCCCCCCCCCCCCCCGCCCCCCTTACCCCACCCCACCCACCCCAATAAAAAATTTAAAAAAACATATATTATTATATATTATCCCACTGGCTATATGGTGAATGCACCAATTTGTAAGTCGCTCTGGATAAGAGCGTCTGCTAAAAGACATAAATGTAAATGTAAATGTAACAGAACACAGAGGGTGTTCTTTAATGGAAGCCTCTCAAACTTAATCCAGGTAGAATCAGGAATTCCCCAGGGCAGCTGTCTAGGCCCCTTACATTTTTTTCCATCTTTACTAACGACATGCCACTGGCTTTGAGTAAAGCCTGTCACGTTCGCTTACAGACGGGACGGACCAAGGCGCAGCGTGATATGCATACATGTTTATTTAAATGAATAAACAACCGACAAAACAACAAACAAACGAAACGTGAAGTCCAAGGTACACAAACAACATACCTAACACGGAACAAGATCCCACAACCCACTAGTGCCAATAGGCTACCTAAGTATGGTCTCCAATCAGAGACAACGAGCGACAGCTGCCTCTGATTTGGAACCACACCGGCCAACATAGATCTAGACTTACTAGATCTAAACATAGAAAATGCAACATAGAACATACCACACAGAAAATACACACCCTGACTCAACAAATACGAGTCCCCAGAGGCAGGGCGTGACAAAGCCAGTGTGTCTATGTACAGTTGAAGTCGGAAGTTTATATACACCTTAGTCAAATACATTTAAACTCAGTTTTTCACAATTCCTGACATTTAATCCTAGTAAGAATTCCCAGTTTTAGGTCAATTAGGATCACCACTTTATTTTAAGAATGTGAAATGTCAGAATAATAGTAGAGAAAATTATTTCTTTCAGCTTTTATTTCTTTCATCACATTCCCATTAAATTGGGGTCATTGTCCATTTGGAAGACCCATTTGCGACCAAGCTTTAACTTCCTGATTGATGTCTTGAGATGTTGCTTCAATATATCCACATAATTTTCCTTCCTCATGATGCCATCTATTTTGTGGTGCACCAGTCCCTCCTGCAGCAAAGCACCCCCACAGCATGATGCTGCCACCCCCGTGCTTCACGGTTGGGATGGTGTTCTTCGGCTTGCAAGCCCCCCCTTTTTCCTCCAAACATAACGATGGTCATTATGGCCAAACAGTTCTATTTTTGTGTCATCAGACCAGAGGACATTTCTCCAAAAAGTACGATCTTTGTCTCCATGTGCAGTTGCAAACCATAGTCTGTCTTTTTTATGGTGGTTTTGGAGCAGTGGCTTCTTCCTTGCTGAGCGGCCTTTCAGGTTATGTCGATATCGGACTCGTTTTACTGTGGATATAGATACTTTTGTACCTGTTTCCTCCAGCATCTTCACAAGGTCCTTTGCTGTTGTTCTGGAATTGATTTGCACTTTTCGCACCAAAGTACGTTCATCTCTAGGAGACAGAACGCGTCTCCTTCCTGAGCGGTATGACGGCTGCGTGGTCCCATGGTGTTTATACTTGCGTACTATTGTTTGTACAGATGATCGTGGTACCTTCAGGCATTTGGAAATTGCTCCCAAGGATGAACCAGACTTGTGGAGGTCTACAATTTTTATCTAAGATCTTGGCTGATTTCTTTTGATTTCCCCATGATGTGAAGCAAAGAGGCACTGAGTTTGAAGGTAGGCCTTGAAATACATCCACAGGTACACCTCCAATTGACTCAAATGATGTCAATTAGCCTATCAGAAGCTTCTAAAGCCATGACATAATTTCTGGAATTTTCCAAGCTGTTTAAAGGCACAGTCAACTTAGTGTATGTTAACTTCTGACCCACTGGAATTGTGATACAGTGAATTATAAGTGAAATAATCTGTCTGTAAACAATTGTTGGAAAAATTACTTGTGTCATGCACAAAGTAGATGTCCTAACCAACTTGCAAAAACGATAGTTTGTTAACAAGAAATGTGTGGAGTGGTTGAAAAATGAGTTTTAATGACTCCAACCTAAGTGTATGTAAACTTCCGACTTCAACTGTATGCGGATGACTCAACACTATACACGTAAACTGCTACAGCAACTGAAATAACTGCAACACTTAACAAAGAGTTGCAGTTAGTTTCGGAATGGGGTGGCATGGAATAAGTTAGTCCTAAATATTTCCAAAACTAAAAGCATTGTATTTGGGTCAAATCATTCACTAAACCCTAAACCTCAACTACATCTCATGATGAATAATGTGGAAATTGAGCAAGTTGACGTGATTAAAATGCTTGGAGTAACCCTGGATTGTAAACTGTCATGGTCAAAGCATATTGATACAACAGTAGCTAAGATGGGGAGAAGTATGTCCATAATGAAGCGCTGCTCTGCCTTCTTAACAACACTATCAACAAGGCAGGTCCTACAGGCCCTAGTTTTGTCGCACCTAGACTACTGTTCAGTAGTGTGGTCAGGTGCCACAAATGGGGACTTGGGAAAATTGCAGTTGGCTCAGAACAGGGCAGCACGGCTGGCCCTTAAAAGTACACGGAGAGCTAACATTAATGAAATGCATGTCAGTCTCTCCTGGCTTAGAGTGGAAGAGCGATTGACTTCATCACTGCTTGTTTTTGTAAGAGGTGTTGACAAGCTGAATGTACAGAGCTGTCTGTTTGGAATACTGGCACACAGCTCGGACACCCATGGATTCCCCACAAGACATGCCACCAGAGGTCTTTTCACAGTCCCCAAGTCCAGAACAGACTATGGGAGGTGCACAGTACTACATAGAGCCATGGCTACATGGAACTCTATTCCACATCAGGCAACTGATGCAAGCAGTAGAATCAGACTTAAAAAACTGGTAAAAATACACCTTATGGAACAACGGGGACTGTGAAGAGACACACACAAAGGTATAGACACATGCATACGCAAACATTGTGATATTGTTGAATGGTGGTATTAAACATTTTGTATTGTAGATAGGTAGGTAGTGGATTAATAATGTTAAATGATGTACTGTTTTATATTTTGTTTTATATGTAATGTAAGTGTTTTAAATATGTTTGGGCCCCAGGAAGAGTAGCTGCTGCCTTGGCAGGAACTAATGGGGATCCCTAATAAATACAAATACAAATACTAAAAATGTAATCTGTCTCATCCCAAACATTTAAGTCACTCCTCAAAAAGTATTTTGAGGTAAGGATGCGTTTTACCCTACTATTGAATTCTAGAACAGTAACGTGCTTAACCATGCTGCTGCAAAAAACTCTGGGTTTAAAAGGGTGCAGTTTGCGTGTATTTAGGAGTTGAGAAATAAAGTTGGAATGGAGAGCTGGGATCCCCCTCTTTAAAAAAAAAGCCTATTAAAACTGCTGTTTTCCCCATGATTGCAAGAACTGCTGTGTATTGACTGCTTGTCAGGCACTCGCAACTTAAATTCGCCTCGAGAGAACACACAACAGCAAGCCAACTAGGTAAATAGATCAACTATTCTACTACTACGTATGGGGTTGTTTCATTACTCGTTTTGTTTGCAGAGGAAAAGTATACGTGGACTGTTCTAGCATCTTCAAAGCGCGCCTCGGCAGAAATAGTTTTTCATGTTTCATATTTTTTTGGCGCAGCACCACAGCTAAATGACTGCAGCGGAAACACTGATGTGGTTGCTACCATGATTACGCGTTATCCTGAATGAATCGTGAATAATGACGAGTGAGAACGTTACAGAGGGTCAAAGATCATACCCCCAAGACATGCTAACCTCCTCTGTTATTTGTAATAGTGAGAGGTTAGCATGTCTTGGCGGTATGATCTTTGACCCTCTGTAACTTACTCACTCATCATTATCGGTGATTCAATTAGAATTGTCTGTAATCATAGTAACATCCACATTAATTTAGAAGTGTTTAGAAACATATTCTGTTCCTATTTATAATAGAAATGACTCCAACATGACACAATACATTTTATAAACTGGGTGGTTCGAGCCCTGAATGCTGATTGGCTGACAGCTGTGGTATATCAGACCGTATACCACATGTATGACAAAACATTTATTTTTACTGCTCTAATTACGTTGGTAACCAGTTTATAGCAATAAGGCAATGTAGTCATTGCATGCTAGGAATATGGGACCAAATACTAAACTTTTGACTACTTTATTTATAAGAATCTTTGGGGATGTCAATCATTTTGACCCCTACTTTTTTGAGAAAAAAAAAAAAACTTGTTAAACAAAATCTCTTTCTCTGAGCATACAATATAGCTCAGTATTTGATACATTTTAAAAATTATTATACAGTCATTTTTGCGCATCTTTATCAAGGGTGTCAATAATTTGGGACCACACTGTAGCTCAGCTGCTGTTCCATCCCAGCTCTAATTATATACTATGTTACAATCATCTCACAGAATAGAGGGGCTCTTCAAAACTGATTAGAGAAACCATAATGGATTGGATTTTCAAGTAGCATTACGTGTGGATCGGATGTGTATGTGTGTGTGTGTGTGTGTGTGTGTGTGTGCATGCACGCATCCGTGCGTGTTATATGCAGGTGTGTGTGTGTGTCTCCCGAGTGGCGCAGTGGTCTAAGGCACTGCATTGCAGTACTAGCTGTGCCACTAGAGATCCTGGTTCGAATCCAGGCTCTGTGGGAGAACCATGGGGCGGCGCACAATTGGTCCAGGGTAGGGGAGGGAATGGCCGGCAGCGATGTATCTCAGTTGGTAGATCATGGCGTTTGCAACGGCAGGGTTGTGGGTTCGATTCCCACGGGGGGCCAGTATGAAAAATAAAAAAATGATGTATGCACTAACTGTAAGTCGCTCTGGATAAGAACGTCTGCTAAATGACTAAAATGTAAATGTGTAACCATAGTAACGGTGCTGTGTTGTCTGGTTCCTGTTGCAGGTCTCTGAAGAGTAACGAGATAAAGAGACTGTCCGACAACATCTTCTCCACCTACACACACCTGCAGAGACTGTGAGTACTAAACAATATTAGACTGGAGTAGGTTGGACTGGACTAACTGGACTGGACTGGAGTGTTGTAGGTTGGAATGGACTGGAGTACACTACTGGTCAAAATTTTTGTAACACCTACTCATTCAAGGGTTTTTCTATATTTTTACTATTTTCCACATTGTAGAATAATAGTGAAGACATCAAAACTATGAAATAACACATATGGAATCATGTAGTAAACAAAACATTGTTAATAAATCAAAATATATTTTATATTTGAGATTCTTCAAATATCCTTTGCTTTGATGACAGCTTTGCACACTCTTGGCATTCTCTCAACCAGTTTCACCTGGAATGCTTTTCCAACAGTCTTGAAGGAGTTCCCACATATGCTGAGCACTTGCTGGCTGCTTTTCCTTCACTCTGCCGTCCGACTCATCCCAAACATCTCAATTTGGTTGAGGTCGGGGAATTGTGAAGGACAGGTCGTCTGATGCAGCACTCCATCACTCTCCTTCTTGGTAAAATAGCCCTTACACAGCCTGGAGGTGTGTTGGGTCATTGTCTTGTTGAAAAACAATGATAGTCCCACTAAGCCCAAACCAGATGGGATGGCGTATCACTGCAGAATGCTGTGATAGCCATGCTGGTTAAGACAGTGTCACCAGCAAAGCACCCCCACACCATAACACCTCCTCCTCCATGCTTTACGGTGGGAAATACACATGCGGAGATCATCCGTTCACCCACACCGCGTCTCACAAAGACACAGCGGTTGGAACCAAAAATCTCAAATTTGGACTCCAGACCAAAGGACACATTTCCACCGGTCTAATGTCCATTGCTCGTGTTTCTTGGCCCAAGCAAGTTTCTTTGCAGCAATTAGATCATAATGGCCTGATTCACACAGTCTCCTCTGAACAGTTGATGTTGAGATGTGTCTGTTACTTGAACTCTGAGATGCATTTATTTGGGCTGCAATTTCTGAGGCTGGTAACTCTAATGAATTTATCCTCTGCAGCAGAGGTAACTCTGGGTCTTCCATTCCTGTGGCGGTCCTCATGAGAGCCAGTTTCATCAAAGCACTTGATGGTTTTTGCGACTGCACTTCCGTATTAACTGACCTTCATGTCTTAAAGTAATGATGGACTGTCGTTTCTCTTTGCTTATTTGAGCTGTTCTTGCCATAATATGGACTTGGTCTTTTACCAAATAGGGCTATATTCTGTATACCCCCCCTACCTTGTCACAACACAACTGATTGGCTCAAACGCATTAAGAAGGAAAGAAATTCCACAAATTAACTTTTAAGAAGGCACACCTGTTAATTGAAATGCATTCCAGGTGACTACCTCATGAATCTGGTTGAGAGAATGCCAAGAGTGTGCAAAGCTGTCATCAAGGCAAAGGGTGGCTATTTGAAGAATCTCAAATATAACATATATTTTGATTTGTTTAGCAATTTTTTGGTTACTACATGATTCCATATGTGTTATTTCATATTGTTGATGTCTTCACTATTATTCTACAATGTAGAAAATAGTAACAATAAAGAAAAACCCTTGAATGAGTAGGTGTTCTAAAACCTTTGACCGGTAGTGTACGTTGGACTGGACTGGCTTCGACTCGACTTATTGTCAATATTATACTTTCACCATTTGCATGAAAATGTATTTAGTCCATGTATTATAGTTGACTAGTCATAATCCAGTTAGGATACTGTCATATCTTGTTAGAAACATCAAACTGGGTTTGAACCATGGTCATGTGTACACCACAACAGTGTTATCCCACTGAGCTAAAGCGTTAGCCTGGTTCACTAGGCATTAGCTAACAACTGGAGTTAGTGTTCATGTCATTACGCAAGACATAGTGCACCAGGTAAATTGGCGAAAAATACAGTCTCATGTACAGCAACAAAATGTTTACAGAGTGACTTACAGTAGTGAGTGCATACATTTTCTAACTTATTTCGTACTGGTCCCCCGTGGGAATTGAACCCACAACCGTGGCGTTGCAAGCATCATGCTCTACCAATTTAGCCACATGGGATTACCTGGGCAGTAAGGACTGAATGAGGACTGAATGGTTGAATGAGTAAGTGGGGAAAGCATTACAATTACAGGATAGTTGTCTTGTATTTGCATAAAACACTAATGTGGAAATGTATGTAGAAATTAGTTCAGTCCCTCTACATTCACAGCAGACGCAGCAGCTAAACACATACTAGAGTTGTACAGTGAATGTGTAATTTGGGTAATTTATCACTTTATAATGCATTCAGCCTTTCAGTATGCGTCCCAAATGGCACCCTTTTCCCTATATAGTGTACTACTTTTAACCACAGCGCTATGGTGCCCTGGTCAAAAGTAGTGCACTATGTATGATATAGGGTGCCATTTGGGATGCACCCTTCGGCAGGGGCAGCTGTATTTGAGGACCCCAGGGACTGTATCCACAAGACTTAAAAAAAAACTCCCAGCTCAGCGTAGGTTTTAGGATGATGTTAAGACACTGCCCAGACAAACTCTGAGCCAGGAGTAAAATCAACCCATAAAGGTTTATCTCAGCTGGTAACGACAGTTTGAGGTTACCGCAAAGTAAAGATAGTGATGACGCTCATTGACACGATGGGGAATAACCAATCGTGATGAGGCATCACCAGCTTTGAACCCTATTGCACGCTTCATTCAACCACTGTGAATGTGACTGTACATCAACTGTTGCTATGGTGAAACGCTTGATATAATTTTCGCCTGACACCATCACCTTGCCTACTCTTGCATAATATGTTGGCATGGTTACAGATGTAGGATCTTAGTTTCATCACTCTTTTGTTGCTGTATTTGAGCTTCTAAAGTTTGTAATTTCCACTTTGAAATTTCAGACAATAATTTGCCCTAAAGAAAAATTTATCAACTCCTACAATTTTTTTTTTAACATGAATTATAATCCACATAATAATGAACATTTCCTGTTGCTGCATCTGTCCTACATCTGTAACCTTAAAAAAAAAAAAAAATCTGATATTTTGAATAATGTGATAGGCATATTGGAATCCAATAAAAATAAAAAATAAAATAAAATAAAAAGTGGTTGTAAAAAGCAGAATTTGACGATATTACCATTATATCAGCACACTCGTCGAAAAACTCTTAATCGCTTTGGCACAGTAGGCATCAAGTCACTTGCCGATAATGTTTAATACAACGTTTGACAGGTCTACCATTTTCACCGAACGCAATCAAGTTAGCATTTAATTGCCTAATTTATAGGCATGCCCAATTTAGACATATTATTTTAACAAGATATACAGTGAGGAAAAAAGTATTTGATCCCCTGCTGATTTTGTACGTTTGCCCACTGGTGATCAGTCTATAATTTTAATGGTAGGTTTATTTGAACAGTGAGAGACAGAATAACAACAACAAAATCCAGAAAAACGCATGTCAAAAATGTTATGAATTGATTTCCATTTTAATGAGGGAAATAAGTATTTGACCCCTCTGCAAAACATGACTTAGTACTTGGTGGCAAAACCCTTGTTGGCAATCACAGAGGTAAGACTTTTCTTGTAGTTGGCCACCAGGTTTGCACACATCTCAGGAGGGATTCTGTCCCACTCCTCTTTGCAGATCTTCTCCAAGTCATTAAGGTTTCGAGGCTGATGTTTGGCAACTCGAACCTTCAGCTCCCTCCACAGATTTGCTATGGGATTTGCTATGAGTGGCTAGGCCACTCCAGGACCTTAATGTGCTTCTTCTTGAGCCACTCCTTTGTTGCCTTGGCCATGTGTTTTGGGTCATTGTCATGCTGGAATACCCATCCACGACCCATTTTCAATGCCCTGGCTGAGGGAAGGAGGTTCTCACCCAAGATTTGACGGTACATGGGCCCGTCCATCGTCCTTTTGATGTGGTGAAGTTGTCCTGTCCCCTTAGCAGAAAAACACCCCCAAAGCATAATGTTTCCACCTCCATGTTTGACGGTGGGGATGGTGTTCCTGGGGTCATAGGCAGCATTCCTCCTCCTCAAAACACGGCGAGTTGAGTTGATGCCAAAGAGCTCCATTTTGGTCTCATCTGACCACAACACTTTCACCCAGTTCTCCTCTGAATCATTCAGATGTTCATTGGCAAACTTCAGAAGGGCATGTATATGTGCTTTCTTGAGCAGGGGGACCTTGCGGGCGCTGCAGGATTTCAGTCCTTCACGGCGTAGTGTGTTACCAATTGTTTTCTTGGTGACTATGGTCCCAGCTGCCTTGAGATCATTGACAAGATCCTCCCGTGTAGTTCTGGGCTGATTCCTCACCGTTCTCATGATCATTGCAACTCCACGAGGTGAGATCTTGCATGCAGCCCCAGGCCGAGGGAGATTGACAGTTATTTTGTGTTTCTTCCATTTGCGAATAATCGCACCAACTGTTGTTACCTTCTCACCAAGCTGCTTGGCGATGGTCTTGTAGCCCATTCCAGCCTTGTGTAGGTCTACAATCTTGTCCTTGACATCCTTGGAGAGCTCTTTGGTCTTGGCCATGGTGGAGAGTTTGGAATCTGATTGATTGATTGCTTCTGTGGACAGGTGTCTTTTATACAGGTAACAAGCTGAGATTAGGAGCACTCCCTTTAAGAGTGTGCTCCTAATCTCAGCTCGTTACCTGTATAAAAGACACCTGGGAGCCAGAAATCTTTCTGATTGAGAAGGGGTCAAATACTTATTTCCCTCATTAAAATGCAAATCAATTCATAACAGTTTTGACATGCGTTTTTATGGATTTTTTTGTTTGTTATTCTGTCTCTCACTGTTCAAATAAACCTACCATTAAAATTATAGACTGATCATTTATTTGTCAGTGGGCAAACGTACAAAATCAGCAGGGGATCAAATACTTTTTTCCCTCACTGTAGCACTCTAAAGGGATAACTTGAAATAACATGTAAGTTAATAAAATAATCTAAATAAAAATATGTGATTATTTATTAGCCTAGTGGTTATAAGTATTTAGGCACATCATGTGAATTAGGCCTCTTGAAATTATTGTCAAAAGCGCAAGAGATATTGTTGCATGAATGTCTAGATTATTTATGGCTTGATTGATCGATCATATAGACATATGAAAATTGTTTTTCAACAACTCCAAGCTATTGCCTGTCTATGGCGTACGAACTACTGACTTATTGCCTTTTTAAATGTATTATAAAGACACCTGCTGGTAACTCTCAACTGGTTAGGACAGATAATGAGGCGTGACTCTTATGACTAAAGAGGCTTCATGCATTCAGCTTTTATTTTTACCCATATGAGGAGGAGTAAAATGTTTATATTCTCAGCACGTATGACCAATTGTCTACTCTGAGACGCTTTGTGGATACGGGCCCTGATCTCTTTTTCAGAATGGCCACTTATACCCAATCAGAGAGATGTGATTAAGCAGAACTCTTCTCCAACGCGCGCACGTGCGCGCACACACACACACACACACACACACACACACACACACACACACACACACACACACACACACACACACACACACACACACACACACACACACACACACACATACACACACACATACACACACACACACACACACACACCCCACACACACCCCACACACACCATACACACATGCACAAGCACCACACACAAACCCCACACGCACCCGACAGGCACCACACACACACACACACGCACACACACACACACACACACACACCCCACACACACACCATTCGCAGACTACTCCTACTTACACTACATTCAGAAAGTATTCATACTCCTTGACTTATTCCACATTTTGTTGTTTTACAGCATGAATTCAAAATGGATTAAATATTTCAAAAAATCTCACCCATTTACACACAATACCCCATAATGACAAATTGAAAACATTTGTTGTTTATTGAAATGTATTGAAAATGAAATACAGAAATATTTATTTTACATACAGTATGTGTTCACACCCCAGTGTCAATACTTTGTAGAATCACCTTTAGCAGCAATTACAGCTGTGAGTATTTTTGGGTAAGTCTCTAAGAGCTTTCCACACCTGGATTGTACAATATTTGCCCATTATTATTTTCAAACTTCTATAAGCTCTGTCAGATTGGTTGTTGATCATTTCTAGACAACCATTTTCAGGTCTTGTCATAGATTTTCAAGTAGATTTACTGTACCAGTCAAAGGTTTGGACACACTTACTCATTCAAGGGTTTTTCTTTATTTTTACTATTTTCTACATTGTAGAATAATAGTGAAAACATCAAAACTATGAAATAACACATATGGAATTATGTAGTAACCAAAAAAGTGTTAAACAAATCAAAATATATTTCAAATGTGAGATTCTTCAAATTGCCACCCTTTGCCTTGATGACAGCTTTGCACACTCTTGGCATTCTCTCAACTAGCTTCACCTGGAATGCTTTTCCAAAAGTCTTCAAGGAGTTCCCACATATGCTGAGCACTTGTTGGCTGCTTTTCCTTCACTCTGCCGTTCGAATCATCCCAAAGCATCTCAATTGGGTTGAGGTCAGGGGATTGTGGAGGCCAGGTCATCTGATGCAGCACTCCATCACTCTCCTTCTTGGTAAAATAGTCCTTACACATCCTGGAGATGTGTTGGGTCATTGCCCTGTTGAAAAACAAATGATAGTTCCACTAAGCCCAAACCAGATGGGATGGTGTATCGCTGCATAATGCTGTGGTAGCCATGCTGGTTAAGTGTGCCTTGAATTCTAATTAAATCACACACCATAACACCTCCTCCTCCATGCTTTACGGTGGGAACTACACATGCGGAGATCATCCGTTCACCCACACCGCATCTCACAAAGACACAGAGGTTGGAACCAAAAATCTCAAATTTAGACTCCAGACCAAAGGACACATTTACACCGGTCTAACGTCCATTGCTCGTGTTTCTTGGCCCAAGCAAGTCTCTTCTTCTTATTGGTGTCCTTTAGTATTGGTTTCTTTGCAGCAAAATCGACCATGAAGTCCTGATTCACACAGTTTCCTCTGAACAGTTGATGTTGAGATGTGTCTGTTACTTGAACTCTGTGAAGCATTTATTTGGACTGCAATTTCTGAGGCTGGTAACTCTAATGAATTTATCCTCTGCAGCAGAGGTAAATCTGGGTCTTCCATTCCTGAGGCGGTCCTCATGAGAGCCAGTTTCATCATAGCGCTTGATGGTTTTTTGCGACTGCACTTTAAGAAACTTTCAAAGTTCTTGAAATGTTCGTTATTGACTGACCTTCATGTCTTAAAGTAATGATGGGCTGTCGTTTCTCTTTGCTTATTTGAGCTGTTCTTGCCATAATATGGACTTGGTCTTTTACCTACCTTGTCACAACACAACTGATTGGCTCAAACGCATTAAGAAGGAAAGATATTCCACAAATTAACTTTTAATAAGGCACACCTGTTAATTGAAATGCATTCCAGGTGACTACCTCATGAAGCTGGTTGAGAGAATGCCAAGAGTGTGCAAAGCTGTCATCAAGGCAAAGGGGGGCTATTTGAAGAATCTCAAATATAAAATATATATTTTCATTTGTTTAATACGTTTTTGGTTACTACATGATTCCATATGTGTTATTTCATAGTGTTGATGTCTTCACTATTATTCTGTAAAAAATAGTAAAAATAAAGAAAAAACCTTGAATGGTAGTGTAAGTCAAAACTGTAACTCGGCCACTTAGGAACATTCACTGTCTTCTTGGTAGCACCTCCAGTGTAGATTTGGCCTTGTGTTTTGAGTTATTGTCCTGCTAATAGGTGAATTTATCACCCAGTGTCTAGTGGAAAGCAGACTGAACCAGGTTTTCCTCTAGGATTTTGCCTGTGCTTAGCTCCATTCCGTTTTCTTTTTTTGCCTGAAAAACTCCCCAGGCCTTAACCATTACAAGCGTACCTACAACACGATGCAGCCACCATTATGCTTGAAAATATGGAGAGTGGTACTCAGTAATGTGTTGTATTGGATTTGCCCCAAACATAACACTTTTTATCATTATTGTTAAAATGAGAGGCCGCCTGAATCTTTAATTTAAAGACACTTGCTCCTTTTGGTCTCAACGTAGAGTTTGATCTAAAGCCATTCTTGTGATTCTTGTGTCTTTGCTATCTATTGCGAATAATGTTTGTAGGCCTATGTAGCCAAATTTTATCTATGATCTTATGTTATCCATTCATGATTTTCTTATATGTTCTATTTATATATCTAAATCAACCAATGAAATCAAGCCACAGCCATTGCTGTTTATTTATTTATTTTCCTCACATGTTGTCACGATCGTTGACTGAAGACACGGACCAAGGCGCAGCGTGATAAGCGTACATACTTTTATTTAACGTACTAAACGACAAAAACAACGAACAAACGATACGTGAAGTCCTGAGGTTATAACACAACAAACCTTTACGGATCAAGATCCCACAAAGACTAGTGCAAAACAGGCTGCCTAAGTATGGTCCCCAATCAGAGACAACGAGCTACAGCTGCCTCTGATTGGGAACCACCCTGGCCAACATAGATCAAACGATCTAGAACAAAAACATAGAAAAACTAAACATAGCAAATGCACACCCTGGCTCAACATTTAAGAGTCCCCAGAGCCAGGGCGTGACACATGTCCCTAATACCCTTCCGTACATGTCACATAGCAAGATGTTATCCTGTATTTTAAGCCTTATCCAGAAATTAGAATTAAACCAAAAATGAAAGCTATTGTTTGAGGATGATGCTGGACCTTCTGACATAAAAAAAAAGAAAAGGCAGTTTGATATAAATAAATAAAATACCATTTAGCAGACGCTTTTATCCAAAGCGACTCACAGTCATGCGTGCATACATTTTTTGTGTATGGGGTGGTCCCGGGGATCGAACCCACTACCTTGGCGTTACAAGCGCCGTGCTCTACCAGCTGAGCTACAGGCACATGATTGCGCAAAAAACACAGGGCCCTAGTCATATGCAATGTTTTTCTGTCCTCTTAAAAAAAATTATTTGAAGTTATTTGTTACAGTACACTTCACCTCAGGGCCAGGCACAGCATGCTCTTAAAAACCCAATTTAGTTCTACATCTAAAACCCAAGACCAGGGGCGCAGGTTATTAGCCTAAAATGATCAAAGTCTAAAACAAATATACTTTTAGCATTTTACCCCAAACCCCTCATTACACATACTGAACTGTACCTGTCCTTGTCTCAGTGGGACTTCTTGGCTTAGATAAAGTTCAAATAAAATAAAAACTCCATTGTTTCTTCCTTTCTGTGGCGATACATCAAAACATGTGTTACCATTCAGGCTCCAGGTGCAATCTGTTAGTCTGGGAAAGAGAAATCTTTTCATATTTTCCACACTAACCTGTCATATAGTGAGGTGTTCTGTGATAACACTGACGTCTCTCAGGGAGAGTCTCACTATTTAATTTAATAGCTGCTATCAATCACGTACACGCACACACACACACACACACACACACACACACGCACACACACAAAAAAACTTGCACAGGCACACACACACATACACACACTTGCACAAACACACACACACACACACACACACACACACCTATTTACCTGGTTCATCTTCATTTTATTATTTAATCTTAGTCTATTTAATCTTATTATTGAATCTTAGTCTATTTAATCTCATTATTTAATCTTAGTCTATTTAATCTTATTGTTTACAGTTTTTGCCTTTTGCTTACACACTTTTTGCAGAATTTGGCTCATTATGTCAAAACTCAACACACAAGCCAATCAGACATAACACTTGGAGATTAACAACTCACATATATGCCAAAATGAAACACTGCAATCAAAACTTAACACTCCTTTCTAAAAAATGAAATTCTTGCAACAAAACCATACACACAAGCAACATTTGAATGACTATTTCATATCAGCAGCAACACACTGATGGGCTTTATATAAAACACTGCAGTCTTTGTGTTTCTATTTTTATTGTCATTTTATTGTCATTGTCTTCTGTAAAACTCAAAAGTAGAATTTCTGCAGTAATCAAACAGTATTTACAAAAAAGTTTTTACAAAAAAACAAACATTCTTACAGAAATTATTAACATCAAATTTAGCAACAAAACAAAAGTAAAAAAACTAAACAATTATTGGATAAATTGCTATTGGGGGGAAAAACATATACTTGTTTTGTGTGTGTGTGCGTGTGTGTGTGCGTGTGCGTGTGCGTGTGTGTGTGCGTGTGTGTGGTGGGGGGCGGGGGGGGCTTTTGGATCACGCCTTCTGTTCGGATCTGGCCACAAGACCTCGTCAACATCACAGGCGATGTCCTCATTGGGCTAGGCATCGGGGAAAATATCGCCTTGTGTGCCGAATCCACCCTTGGATTGATCCCACCTCAATGTCTCCACATGCCTCTTCCATTGCTTGCAGAAGAGTCATGCGGGCATGTGGTTGCAGATCATATACTTTCCACCGCCACGCTGAAAATAATTCCTTGATTGCATTTACAGTAGAAAGGGGCTGTAAGGGGGCAGGTATAAAACTGTGAAATTATTGTGGTTGTTGAACCAATCTCGGACCAGAGCAGCCCGGTGGAAACTAACATTATCCCAGATGACAACAAACCTGGGCTGCTGTGGTCTGTCCTGCACAACTGCATGTAGTGCATCTAGAAATGCAATGATCTGTCCTGTATTGTAGGGACCTAGAGTGGCATGATGATGCAGGACTCCTTGGACACTAATTGCAGCACACAAGGTGATATTTCCCCCACGCTGCCCAGGGACATTTACAACAGCCCTTTGTCCCACTACGTTACGGCCCCGACGCCTGGTTTTGGCCAGATTGAAGCCTGCCTCATCCACGTAGATGAACTCATGCGGCAGTTCGGCGGCATCAAACTCCAGAACTGTCTGTAACAGAAAATATTGAATAGTGTTACTGAAAACACATACAGTAACTACAATGTCTATATTTTCACACAAGTAGGGGCTGGGTTGGGTGAGTATAGACAAAAACTACAAGCTACAGGCAGGGCAGGTGGCAGCATAAACCCTCATTCCCACATCACAATATATAGTATGTAAAGTAAAGTGACACATACCTGCACATAATCATGGCGCAGATCCTTGACCCTGACACTGTTCCTCTCAAATGGCACCCTGTACAGCTGCTTCATTCTGAAGTTATGTTTCTGTAGGATGCGACTTAGTGTAGAAATGCTGACCCTGTTGATATTGTTGAATTCATTTCCATTTGCAATTATGCGCTGTTGCAACTCACGAAGTCGGATTGCATTATTTTCTCGCACCATTTCAATGATGGCAAGCTCTTGTTGTTGAGTGAAGAGCTGTTCCCTTCCACCTTGAGGAGGTCGTCCAACCATTCTGTAGAAAATGCCACCACAAGATGTCATTGGTTAGGTTATTTTTCACATACTGTACTTTCAAACTGTACACAGTACTGCAACATCACAATGGTATTCCCTTTACATATACAGTACTTCACAGCACTACCCATTTTTGTATAGTATAGTTAGTACAGTAATACTGTAATATGATACAGAATCATGTGACACATACAGTAGGTACAGTCTGGAGTAGAAACTTGAAGATATACCTGTTCTCCAGTCGGAATGTCCTTATTATCGATGCTACTGTGTAGCGACTGAGGTTAGGGTGGACTCTTTGCCCAGCCTCCCTCATGGACAGGCCATGATGTATCACATGGTCCACCAGAGTAGCCCTGATGTCATCTGATATACGTCTCCGCAATGGTCCTCGTCCTCTTCCACGTCCTCTTCCTCGTCCGACTCCTCTCTCTCTCTTCGTCCTCTTCTTACTCTGACTCTCATTGCCTCCATGCTTGCAAAGTTCTAAAAATGGCTTACCTGAGGCCTATTTGTAGTGCTAAGGCTCAGAATGATTGGTGTTCTGTTTTCTGTGCAAGTGTTTTCAGGTGTGTATGTAAGTGCATACAATTGCCAGATGAGTTTTGCATTTTGAACAGTGTTTTCCCAATGATAACAGGTGATTTCGTTTTTGAACAAAGTGTCTAATGTAAGAAAACGTGTGTAGTGTTTCACAATAAGTGTGTTACAGAATTGCAAACAAAGTGCAAAGTTGACATTGTGTTTAAGCCATGGTTACACTGTGTTTAAGGTATGCTACAATAAGTTTAGGTATTGAGGCTTTGGTCAAAGCATTCGGTTTTAGTGTGTAAGCAATGGGCAAAAACTGTAATCTTAGACTATATCAGTCATTCTCATACTCTTAATCTCATAACTATTTATAGTTTTAATAATCATCTGCCAATATTGACCGTTTTTTCTACACTTTGTCCTTGTACTAGATGTTATTAGAACATAACTTAACTTTTTAAGACACACAACAAGTGTGTGTGTGTGTGTGTGTGTGTGTGTGTGTGTGTGTGTGTGTGTGTGTGTGTGTGTGTGTGTGTGTGTGTGTGTGTGTGTGTGTGTGTGTGCGTGCGTGCGTGCGTGCGTGCGTGCGTGCGTGCGTGCGTGCGCGTGCGTGCGTGCGTGCGTGCGTGTGTGTGTGGCCCTCGTCCCTCCCACCTCTTTACCTATAAATACACCCTCTGATCCAGATACTGTCTGATATGTAATCGCTTCTCATCCATATTCATAACAGAGGGTACTGGGTTGTGTTGTAGCTGGGTCAGGGCTTTACACTGTACTGGGTCAGGGCTTTACACTGTACTGGGTCAGGGCTTTACACTGTAGCTGGGTCAGGGCTTTACACAGTTCTGGGTCAGGTCTTTATAATGTAGCTGGGTCAGGTCTTTACACTGTACTGGGTCAGGGCTTTACACTGTACTGGGTCAGGGCTTTACACTGTACTGGGTCAGGGCTTTACACTGTACTGGGTCAGGGATTTACACTGTAGCTGGGTCAGGACTTTACACTGTACTGGGTCAGGGCTTTACACTGTACTGGGTCAGGGCTTTACACTGTACAGGGTCAGGGCTTTACATTGTACTGGGTTGTGTTAAAGCTAGAAACATGTTTGTTTACCACATGAAAACTCAACCTCCATGTTTTATTTTAGAATGAGAATGTGCTATTAATAATACATTTGCTGGTACCTGGTGAAATAATGTTGAATCTCTGCGCTTGAGTTGATGTTCTAACCACTGTTTGTGTGTGTGTGTGTGTGTGTGTGTGTGTGTGTGTGTGTGTGTGTGTGTGTGTGTGTCTGTGTGTGTGTGTGTGTGTGTGTGTGTGTGTGTGTGTGTGTGTGTGTGTGTGTGTGTGTGTGTGTGTGTGTGTGTGTGTGTGTGTGTGTGTGTGTGTGTGTGTGTGTGTGTGTGTGTGTGTCTGTGTGTGTCTGTGTGTGTCTGTGTGTGTCTGTGTGCTTGTGTGTGTGTGTGTGTGCTTGTGTGTGTGTGTGTGCTTGTGTGTGTGTTTGTTTCTCATTTCAGGTTCCTACAGAATAACAGCATCCAGACAATCTCTAGTCAAGCCTTCAGTGGACTCTACAAACTAGAGCGACTGTGAGTTACTGACATTAGCTCTTTCATAGCCTCTTTATGCTACACCACTTTGATGACACAAACTAGGTCCAGGAGAGATACTGTAGAGAGACGGATCTAGATTCAAATCTCTCTTTAAGAGATTTCTCCCACACTACCTACGGAGGTCTCCCATACCCCTCTCTGAGTGTAAAGACAACAGCCTCTCTCCCAAACCACATGTCCCCATGCAAGAATTACCATAATACCAGTAGACAGCATTTTTTTTTCTCTGTTAGCCAAATTGAAAATGGAAGGCTTTTAAAAATATCCACACATGTGTGAATCATTGCATTAATCAAGTGTGCAACACTATGTGCAATATGGTTTAGATGAGAAGCTCCTGTAAAGTTTGAATTGCTATCCTTATTTTGTTTGACTATATACTATGGTATTTATGGTATGCTAATGACTAATGAATCACTCCATTCAAGGATAGTGTAAACAGGGAAGATGGTAATCTGATGTTGAAGAGAGCTAGATCTCACTAGGCACATTTTATTAATGTAAATCCACCCTTACTGAAGACAGAGAGCAATAGAGAGAGAGAGAGAACTGGAGAGATGTGAAGCACACAAAACTAGAATGAGATTCTATTTCTTAATAAATAGATAGATACTAACGGTAATGGAAATCAATAATCAATGAACAGCAGCGTAATGGTAGTAATACATCTAATAAATAATCACGAGGGGGTGTAAGTGTGTGGCGTTAGTAATGAGTGTGTGAGGGTGTATGTGAGTGTGTGGGTGGCGTTAGTAATGAGTGTGTGAGGGTGTATGTGAGTGTGTGGGTGGCGTTAGTAATGAGTGTGTGAGGGTGTATATGAGTGTGTGGGTGTGTAGTGTGCCTCCTTCACATCACTGTCGGTAGTGTATTTTGTATTTTGTATTTATTATGGATCTCCATTAGCTGTTGCCAAGGCAGCAGCTACTCTTCCTGGGGTCCAGCAAAATTAAGGCAGTTATAATTTTTTTTTAAACATTACAATACATTTATAACAGATTTCACAACATATTAAGTGTGTGCCCTCAGGCCTGTACTCTACTACCACATATCTACAACACAAAATCCATGTGTACATGTGTGTATGTTATCGTGTGTTTGTATGCATGTGTCTATGTTTGTGTTGCTTCACAGTCCCCGCTGTTCCACAAGCTGGATTTGTATCTGTTTTTTAAATCTAATTTTACTGCTGGCATGAGTTACTTGATGTGGAATAGAGTACCATGTAGTCATGTCTCTATGTACGCAGCACGTATGACATCCTCAGCTATAGGGGTTGGCTGTGTAAGCCCTGCGAGCGGTAACTCTGTCCTTTAGCTTAGCGCGTACCTCTGTGTTAATACAGGACTTTTGATTGGGGAAGCAGCGAACCTTCACTGTGGGGACAACGTCGGCGATGTGCATTTCCTGATGAAGCTGGTGATGAAGCTGGATAGCTCGTCAATGCTATTGGCGGAGTCCCGGGAAAACATATTCCAGTCAGCACTAGCAAAGCAGTCCTGCAGCGTAGCCTCTGCATCGGTGGACCGTTTCTCTATGGAGCGCGTCACGGACGCTTCCTGTTTGATATTCTGTTTGTAAACAAGAAGCAGGAGTCATGATTTGCCAAAGGGGGGATGAGGGAGGGCCTTGTATGCTTGCTTGTGGGTTGAGTAACAGTGGTCTAGGACTTTATTGCCCCTAGTGGCGAAGGAGATGTGTTGATTTAAGGTGGGCATCAAGTGTCTTAGTGATGCAGATTAAAATCACCGGCAACAAGAAAAGCAGCCTCCAGGTGTAAGTTTTCCTGCTTTTTTATAGCCTTGTACAGTTCGTTAAGTGCTAGCTTGTTGTTGTTGTTGTTGTTGTTGTTGTCCTGGCGTGGGAATATATACAGCAGTCACAATAACAGATGAAAACTCTCTCGAGAGGTAGAAGGTTTGGCATTTGACCATCAGTTATTCCAAGACGGGTAAACAATAGGTTGAGACTTCCACTGCGCTAGAGTCTGCACACCATTTGTTGCTGGTGAAGAGACAAGTCCTGTCCACTCGGTGAATGGACAAGATACCCATGGGGGTATCTTGTCGGAAAGCCATGTTTCAGAAAAACAGAGAAAAATTGCAGTTACCGGAGTCCCGTTATAATAATAATATGCCATTTGCAGACGCTTTTATCCAAAGCTACTTACAGTCATGTGTGGATACATTTTTACATATGGATGGTCCCAGGGATCGAACCCACTACCCTGGCGTTACAAGCGCCGTGCTCTACCAATTGAGCTACAGAGGACCGTTGATAGCAAATCTGCCATCGGAGGTCATCCATCTTATTATCAAGTGGCCAATAGAATTAAGGTAAGTGGTGTCCGGTTTTACCTCACCTTAGTCTCAACAGGACGCCCCCTCTCCTGTCTCTTTTTCACCTGTGTTTCCTCTTGGGTAGCCCAAAGATTGGGTCGGAGGTACACAAAGAACCCAGGGCAGATGAGTCGAAGTTGAAGCCGGAATTGAGGTAATTGCCGATCTGATGTTCAAAAGTTATTGTCGGTTACAAGAAATGATAGTGGATACATTTTGTGCAGAAAGTAAAGATAAACGCCACAAAAATCACAAAATAGTAAAGTTGTGTGTGAATGTGTGTCGGACATTATTCATTCTAATCAGACTGTTTTTTTTTACATGGATGATACATTGGAGATAATATAAGGCATGAACTGGAAACAATAGAACACTATGAAAAATCTGGGAAACCAGGCCTGCTATTCATAGCCGACTTTGAAAAGGCATTTGATAAAGTACGACTTGAGTTTATAGATAAATGCCTGGAGCATTTCAATTTTGGAGAATCTCTTTTAAAATGGGTTAAAATCATGTATAGTAACCCTAGGTGTAAAATAGTAAATAATGGCTATTTCTCAGAAAGTTTTAAACTGTCAAGAGGAGTAAAACAAGGTTGTCCACTATCGGCATATCTATTTATTGTGACCATCGAAATGTTAGCTATTAAAATCAGATCCAACAATAATATCAAGGGATTAGAAATCCAGGGCTTAAAAACAAAGGAGTCATTGTACGCAGATGATTCATGTTTTCTTTTAAATCTACAACTTTAATCCCTCCACAGCCTCAAAGAGGATCTAGATACATTTTCTAACCACTCTGGAATACAACCAAATATGATAAATGTACTATATTACGTATTGGATCACTAAAAAATACTATTTTTACATTACCATGTAGTTTACCAATAAAATGGTCTGATGGTGATGTGGATATACTCGGAATACATATCCCAAATGAAATAAATGATATCACTCCAATAAATGTTAATAGAAAGTCAGCAAAAATAGATAAGATCTTGCTACCATGGAAAGGTAAATACCTGTCTATTTGTGGAAAAACCACCCTGATTAACTCTTTAGAATTATCCCAGTTTACCTATTTGCTTATGGTCTTGCCAGTTGTTTAAATTACATGAGAAAATAATATTCCATTTTATTTGGAACGGCAAGCCAGACAAAATTGGATGGGCCTATTTATATAATGAATATGAATTCGGAGGACAGAAATTATTAAATATTAAAGCATTAGTCCTATCACTAAACGCTTCAGTCATACAAAAGTTACACTTAAATCCAAACTGGTTCTCTAGCAAATTAGTAAGATTGTCTCACCCCGTGTTCAAGAATGGCCTTTTTCCCTTTATTCAGATTACAACCTCTCACTTTCAGTTATTCGAAAAGGAAATCCTCTCCCGATATCACTATTTCTAAAACAATCCATAGAAAGTTGGTTGCAATTTCAATTTAATCCTTCAGAAATGACAGAACAAATATTGCAACAAATATTGTGGTTAAACTCAAATATACTAATTGATTTAAAAATATATATGTTTTGAAATAATGTTTAAAAAAGGTATAATCTTCGTAAATGATATCATAGGTAGAACTGGTGGAGTTATGTCGCACATGCAGCTAACAAAAACATATGAAAATGTCTGCTCTATCCAAAATTACAACCAAATAATTGCAGCATTACCACAAAAATGGAAGAGGAAAGTGGAAGGGGGAAAAAGTAAGGAACTTGTTTGTCGACCCTGCATTAAAGAACATAATTGGTTAAAGAAATTTGTGATAAATAAAAAAGTATACCAGTTTAATTTAAGGACCAAAGGATTGACAGCCATCCCATATAGATTGCAAAATAGTTGGGAAGAGATTTTTGACGTACCGATTCCATGGCATAGTGTTTATGAACTGATACGCAAAACGACGGCGGATTCAAAACTTTGAATTTTTTAATTTAAATTATTATACAAAATTCTTGCTACCAATAGAATGTTATTTATATGGGGGATACAATCTTCCCAGTTCTGCAGATTTTGCTGCGAAGAGACAGAATCATTAGATCATTTGTTTTGGGACTGTCCATTTGTAGCTTGTATTTGGTCACAGGTCCAGGAATGGCTGAAGGATTGCAATATTTACCTGGAGCTAACCCTGCAGATAGCACTACCAGGTGATCTGAAAAGTCACAGTCAAGTCACAGTCACAGTCGATCAATAATATAATAATACTTTTAGCAAAAATGTTTATTTTCAATTTACAATCTGTAGAAACAATGAGAATAGTAGGGTTCAGAACATTTGTGAAACAACACAGTACAGTTGAAAAATATATGGCAAATAGTTAAGAGATAGATGGTAGGTGTTGAATGGAGCTGAAGGATGGGACTAATAACAACAACTATTACAGTTTTTTTCAATTGTTTACACGCGATTTTGAAAACAGAGTTATTTTTGTCAAAATATAATCACAATTATCCAAACACCACAATCAATTAGCAAAATTCCTAGATTGTTTGCAAAATGACACACTTCAGTCAAAACATACACACTTCAGTCAAAACATATACACATATTTGTGAAAATGCTATTTGTTTTCATTTAACCAACACAGTCATCAATGATCACTATTGCAGCCAGTTTCACACTGCTGTGATAAATAAAAAACACATTTGTAAAAAAAAAAATATATATATTTTTGGCCAGACATTCTTACTGTATGTGAGAGATAATTTAGGTGACAAAAAATAGTGAGAAACTCACAACATTATTCATGATTTGTTTTGAGATATAAGGAGAATGTAGACAAATACTGTAGGCCTACTATAACCTTACCAAGCACTGCACAACACTTGATGCTGCAGACTGAATATTTCAAGTATTTATTTCAATACTTACAGTATTTCTTACCATAATCAGTTACAGTAATCAACCAACAATGATATCAATTACTGTAAACAAATAAAATCCGTAGACAAATAAAAATGACTGCATGAATTACAATACATACACTTTGACTCTGAAGAAAAGTAAAGTAAAAGTAAACAGAAATGAAAGAAAACTACTGTAAAAGCAACAAGAATACTGTAACTATCTGTCTCTCCGTCTGGCTGGATCAGGCCATAACATTTCATCCACATCACAGGCTATGTCTTCATTGGCAAGGCACCGTTGGAAGAATCGCCTTGTGTGACGAATCCACCCCTGCACTGAAGCTGCTTCAATAAGATCACATGCCTGTTCCATGGCCTGAATGAGGGGCAAACGGTCATAAGGCCGCAGGTCATATACCTTCCACCGCCACGCTGAAAAAAATTATTCTATAGGATTCAGGAAGGGGGAGTATGGGGGAAGGTATAAAACTTCAAAATCAGGGTGATCATGGAACCAGTTCTGGACTAGAGCAGCCCGATGAAATGAGACATTGTCCCAAACGACAATGTACCTCATCTGGTCCACTTGGTGTAATGCTGTGACAATCTCATGCAATCGGTCAAGAAATGCAAGTATCAGATTTGCATTATAGGGTCCCAGATTTGCATGGTGGTGGAGGACCCCATTTTGTGTGATAGCAGCGCAAAGGGTGATGTTACCCCCTCGCTGCCCTGGCACATTGGTGATTGCCCTGTGCCCAATTACATTTCTCCCTCTTCTTCTTGTTTTTGCAAGGTTAAATCCAGCCTCATCCACATATATAAATGCATGTTGAATTTCAGCAGCATCCATTTGCAAGACTCTCTGAAACACATTAAAGAAAATAGGATGCTATTCAATATCTATAGCACAGTATTTTTTTGTGACAGAACATTATGAGCAGTGCATGATACCACACCATAGTCAGATGAACAAAGCATACCTCCACATACTCATTGCGCAGATGTTTCACTCTCTCTGAATTTCTGTCAAATGGTACCCGATACAGTTGCTTCATGTATATTTGATTTTTCTTTAGGATTCGACCTAATGTTGACAGAGAGACTCGTTGGATGTTATTGAAAATATTGTCATCATTGATGATATTGGCTTGGATTTCTCGTAGCCTGATACAATTATTGGCCAAAACCATGTTCACAATGGCGGCCTCTTGTGCACGACTAAACATAGGGCCCCTTCCACCTTGGTGTCCTCGACCCTCAATCCTTTGTAAAAACAAAATAAGATAAAAATAAATAAATATATATATATATATATATATATATATATATATATGCAGCCTACTGTCAAATGTCACAGTAAACAATATTGATTATACAAGCTTCAGTTTCAATGTATACTGTGTGGTTAGCTTACCTGTTTTCTCGATGAAATGTCCGAATTACTGACGCAACAGTATTTCTGCTGAGATTTGGTTGAACTCTTTGTCCAGCTTCCATCAGTGTCAGTCCATGGTTGATAACATGGTCAATAAGTGTTGCACGGATTTCTCGAGTCAAATTTGGTCCTCGTCTTCTTTGTTCAGGTTCTATCAACTCTTCAAGTCCTTCTCTACCTCTTCCTCTACCTAGGTGTCTTCCTCTACCTCCTTCTCTTCCTCTACCTTCTTCTCCTCTACCTATGCCTCTTCCTCTACCTCCTTCTCCTCTTCCTCTACCGCCTTCATCTCCTCTTTGAGCTCCCCCTCTCATTCTCACTCTTCTTCTTCTTCTAACTCCTTCCATTTTTGTTGAAGACAGGTGAACTCACCTGCTGCCTTTTATAGCACACCTGAGTGCTGCGTTTTCAAATTAGCACATGTGTGCTTCCACACCTGGTAGATGTGTTTATCCAATTCGTTCATTAGTGTGGTAATTGGCAATCCGGTGCTTTGTAATTACAAGGAAGTAACCTCACGATCCTTATCTGTGTCTAAGGTGTGAAAATGTGTGTAGAGTTTTACAAATCACTGTGTGTAATGTTTTGCAAAAAGGGTGAGGCGGACATTGTGTGTAATGTTGTGCAAATCTGTGGAGGTGTTTTGCTCATTGGAGTCCAATTTTGCTAATTGTGTGGAAATTTTAATTTTAGTGTGTAAACAATCATAAAAAACTGTAACAAGAAGATAAATAATGTAAAACATACTGTGTCCATAATAAGTATATAGGTTATATGTTGAGAGCTTTTGTGAAAGAGCACAGTTAGAGAGATATGGTATATAGAAGCAAACCGGATGGGCATCATGAAAATGATCGGAGAGTTTGAGGGTAGAGGAAGTTCAGGAGTAAAAACAAACTAAATAGAATTATTGTAAAATTGACTGTGTCCGTAAAATGTATATAGTATGTATAAGCTGGAAGTAGAGGCCTAAGCGTTGTTGTTCACTAGTTTACTCCAATTAGGGAAGGGGTTGTGGGGTTGGAAAGTAATAAAGGGAAATATATTTTTTAAAGGATATGTATATATATATATATATATATATGTATATGTATTTATATGTATGTATGTGTATATCTTTAAGTAATACCTGGAATAGTATAACAGTAATCTTCTACCCCCCCCCCCCCCCCCCCCCCCCCATTTAAAAAGAAAAAAGGGAAAAACGGGTGGTTGTCCCACTGGCTATCCTAAGTTGAATGCACCAATTTGTAAGTCGCTCTGGAGAAGAGCGTCTGCTAAATGACTTAAATGTAAATGTATGTACCTATATACAGTTGAAGTCAGAAGTTTACATACACTTAGGTTGGAGTCATTAAAACTCATTTTTCAACCACTCCACAAATTTCTTGTTAACAAACTATAGTTTTGGCAAGTCGGAAAGGACATCTACTTTGTGTATGACACAAGTAATTTTTCCAACAAAAAAATTATTTCACTTATAATTCACTGTATCACAATTCCAGTGGGTCAGAAGTTTACATACACTAAGTTGACTGGGCCTTTAAACAGCTTGGGAAATTCCAGAAAATGATGTCATAGCTTTAGAAGCTTCTGATAGGCTAATTGACATCATTTGAGTCAATTGGAGGTGTACCTGTGGATGTATTTCATGGCCTACCTTCAAAATCAGTGCCTCTTTGTTTGACATCATGGGACAATGAAGTCTGGTTCATCCTTGGGAGCAATTTCCAAACGCCTGAAGGTACCACGTTCATCTGTACAAACAATAGTATGCAAGTATAAACACCATGGGACCACGCAGTCATACCGCTCAGGAAGGATACACGTTCTGTCTCCTAGAGATAAATGTACTTTGATGTGAAAAGTGCAAATCAATCCCAGAACAACAGCAAAGGACCTTGTGAAGATGCTGGAGGAAACAGGTACAAAAGTATCTATATCCACAGTAGAACTAGTCCTATATCGATATAACCTGAAAGGCCGCTCAGCAAGGAAGAAGCCACTGCTCCAAAACAGCCATAAAAAAGCCAGACTACAGTTTGCAACCGCACATTGGAACAAAGATCGTACTTTTTGGAGAAATGTCCTCTGGTCTGATGAAACAAAAATAGAACTGTTTGGTCATAATGACCATCGTTATGTTTGGAGGAAAAAGGGGGAACGCTTGCAAGCCGAAGAACACCATCCCAACCGTGAAGCACGGGGGTGGCAGCATCATGCTGTGGGGGTGCTTTGCTGCAGGAGGGAGTGTTGCACTTCACAAAATAGATGGCATCATGGGGAAGGAAAATTATGTGGATATATTGAAGCAACGTCTCAAGACATCAGTCAGGAAGTTAAAGCTTGGTCGCAAATGGGTCTTCCAAATGGACAATGACCCCAAGCATACTTCCAAAGTTGTGGCAAAATGGCTTAAGGACAACAAAGTCAAGGTATTGGAGTGGCCATCACAAAGTCCTGACCTCAATCCTATAGAAAATGTGTGGGCAGAACTGAAAAAGTGTGTGCGAGCAAAGAGGCCTACAAACCTGACTCAGTTACACCAGCTCTGTCAGGAGGAATGGGCCAAAATTCACCCAACTTATTGTGGGAAGCTTGTGGTAGGCTACCCGAAACGTTTGACCTAAATTAAACAATTTAAAGGCAATGCTACCAAATATTAATTGAGTGTATGTAAACTTCTGACCCACTGGGAATGTGATGAAATAAATAAAGGCTGAAATAAATCATTCTCTCTACAATTCTGACATTTCACATTCTTAAAATAAAGTGGTGATCCTAACTGACCTAAGACAGGGAATTATTGCTAGGATTAAATGACAGGAATTGTGAAAAACTGAGTTTAAATGTATTTGTCTAAGGTGTATGTAAACTTCCTACTTCAACTGTATATACAGTGAGGGAAAAAAGTATTTGATCCCCTGCTGATTTTGTACGTTTGCCCACTGACAAAGAAATGATCAGTCTATAATTTTAATGGTAGGTTTATTTGAACAGTGAGAGACAGAATAATAACACAAAAATCCAGAAAAATGCATGTAAAAAATGTTATAAATTGATTTGTATTTTAATGAGGGAAATAAGTATTTGACCCCCTCTCAATCAGAAAGATTTCTGGCACCCAAGTGTCTTTTATACAGGTAACGAGCTGAGATTAGGAGAACACTCTTAAGACACCTGTCCACAGAAGCAATCAATCAATCAGATTCCAAACTCTCCACCATGGCCAAAACCAAAGAGCTCTCCAAGGATGTCAGGGACAAGATTGTAGACCTACACAAGGCTGGAATGGGCTACAAGACCATTGCCAAGCAGCTTGGTGAGAAGGTGACAACAGTTGGTGCGATTATTCGCAAATGGAAGAAACACAAAAGAACGGTCAATCTCCCTCGTCCTGAGGCTCCATGCAAGATCTCAACTCGTGGAGTTGCAATGATCATGAGAACGGTGAGGAATAAGCCCAGATCTACACAGGAGGATCTTGTAAATGATTTCAAGGCAGCTGGGACCATAGTCACCAAGAAAACAATTGGTAACACACTATGCCGTGAAGGACTAAAATCCTGCAGCGCCCGCAAGGTCCCCCTGATCAAGAAAGCACATATACAGGGCCGTCTGAAGTTTTCCAATGAACATCTGAATGATTCAGAGGAGAACTGGGTGAAAGTGTTGTGGTCAGATGAGACCAAAATCGAGCTCTTTGGCATCAACTCAACTCGCCGTGTTTGGAGGAGGAGGAATACTGCCTATGACCCTAAGAACACCATCCCCACAGTCAAACATGGAGGTGGAAACATTATGCTTTGGGGGTGTTTTTCTGCTAAGGGGACAGGACAACTTCACCGCATCAAAGGTCCGATGGACGGGGCCATGTACCGTCAAATCTTGGGTGAGAACCTACTTCCCTCAGCCAGAGCATTGAAAATGGGTTGTGGATGGGTATTCCAGCATGACAATGATCCAAAACACACGGCCAAGGCAACAAAGGAGTGGCTCAAGAAGAAGCACATTAAGGTCCTGGAGTGGCCTAGCCAGTCTCCAGACCTTAATCCCATAGAAAATCTGTGGAGGGAGCTGAAGGATTTGAGTTGCCAAACGTCAGCCTCAAAACCTTAATGACTTGGAGAAGATCTGCAAAGAGGAGTGGAACAAAATCCTCCCTGAGATGTGTGCAAACCTGGTGGCCAACTACAAGAAACGTCTGACCTCTGTGATTGCCAACAAGGTACTAAGTCATGTTTTGCAGAGGTGTCAAATACTTATTTCCCTCATTAAAATGCAAATCAATTTATAACATTTTTTACATGCGTTTTTCTGGATTTGTTGTTGTTGTTATTCTGTCTCTCACTGTTCAAATAAACCTACCATTAAAATTATAGACTGATCATTTCTTTGTCAGTGGGCAAACGTACAAAATCAGCAGGGGATCAAATACTTTTTTCCCTCACTGTATGTCAGTGTCGGCCCACGGCAAGAACACCGACAACTCCCCCGGCCGGTCCTGGCAGTAGGACGGCAGAAACCAACCCACATCCTGATTCACCCGTTCCACCTGTCCATTAGACTCGGGGTGAAACCCAGAGGTCAGGCTGACCGAGACCCCCAGAAGTTCCATGAACGCTTTCCAGACCCTGGATGTAAACTGGGGACCCTGGTCAGACACTATGTCCTCTGGTACCCCGTATTGCTGGAAGACGTGCGTAAACAGGGCCTCCGCAGTCTGCAGGGCCGTGGGTAGACCGGGCAAGGGAAGGAGGCGGCAGGCTTTCGAAAATGACCAGGATGGTGTTGTTACCCTGAGAGGGGGGAAGATCAGTGAGAAAGTCAATACACAAGTGGGCCGTTGTAGAACTGGTAAGGGATGTAACTTACCCGCTGGGAGGTGCCTAGGTGCCTTACTCTGGGCGCACACCGAGCAGGAGGAGACATACACCCTCACGTCCTTAGCCAAGGTAGGCCACCAGTACTTTCCGGTCCCCTTGTTCAGTGCTCGGTAATCAATGCAAGGGCTGTCACACCCTGGCTCTGGGGACTCTATATGTTGAGCCAGGGTGTGTATATTCTATGTAGCGTATTTCTGTGTTGGCCAGAGTGGTTCCCAATCAGAGGCAACGAGTGTCAGCTGTTGCTGGTTGTCTCTGATTGGGAGCCATATTTATAGAGGCTGTTTTCCCACAATAGTTGTGGGATCTTGTTTCCAGTTGGTTTGTTCCTAGTTAGGTTTGTCCTTTGGATGTCACGTATCGTTTGTTGTTTTGTTCGAGTGTTTACTCTCTTTAAATAAAGTAAGTTTGCTTTCAACGCTGCGCATTGGTCTACTCCGTCTAACGATCGTGACAGAAGATCCCACCATACCAGGACCAAGCAGCGTGTCCAGGAGCAGGCGGCCTGGACATGGGAGGAAGCGCCGGGAAAGGAGCTGGAGAGGTTGGCGATGGCCCAGGTGGGCAAAGCGCGGTCCTGGGAGGACATGCTCGGGGGCAAGGGGCCATGGGCTAAGATTAAGGCCCTGGCGAGAGAGGAGCAACGGCGTCAACAGTGTCGTCGTCGGACGGACGAGAGGCAACCCCAGAACATTTTTAGGGGGGGGGGCACACGGCATGGGCGACTGGGCAGCAGGAGGCTGCCACAGGGCGAAATGGGAGACGAGGAGAGAAGGCCACCGGGTTATGGGAGCCATTGGTGAGAGGAGGGAAGGAAGTTGTAGAGGCACGGCGAGAGGTACTGAGGTGTATTGCCAGTCTGGTCCGGCCCGTTCCTGATCCCCGTTTAAGGCCAGTGGTGTGTGTTCCCAGTACGGTCCGGCCTGTTCCTGTTCCTCGCACGAAGCCTACGGTGTGCGTCGCCAGCCCGGCCCGGCCTGTTCCTGCCCCTCGCACCAAGCCTACGGTGCGAGTCGTCAGCCCGGCCCGGCCGGTTCCTGCTCCTCGCACCAAGCCTACGGTGTGCGTCGCCAGCCCGGCCCGGCCTGTTCCTGCCCCTCGCACCAAGCCTACGGTGCGAGTCGCCAGCCCGGCCCGGCCTGTTCCTGCTCCTCGCACCAAGCCTACGGTGCGCGTCGCCAGCCCGGCCCGGCCTGTTCCTGCTCCTCGCACCAAGCCTACGGTGCGCGTCGCCAGCCCGGCCCGGCCTGTTCCTGCTCCACGCACCAAGCCTACGGTGCGCGTCGCCAGCCCGGCCCGGCCTGTTCCTGCTCCTCGCACCAAGCCTACGGTGCGCGTCGCCAGCCCGGCCCGGCCTGTTCCTGCTCCTTGCACCAAGCCTACGGTGCGCGTCGCCAGCCCGGCCCGGCCTGTTCCTGCTCCTCGCACCAAGCCTACGGTGCGCGTCGCCAGCCCGGCCCGGCCTGTTCCTGCTCCACGCACCAAGCCTACGGTGCGCGTCGCCAGCCCGGCCCGGCCTGTTCCTGCTCCACGCACCAAGCCTACGGTGCGCGTCGCCAGCCCGGCCCGGCCTGTTCCTGCTCCTCGCACCAAGCCTACGGTGCGCGTCGCCAGCCCGGCCCGGCCTGTTCCTGCCACTCGCACCAAGCCAGGGGTGCGAGTCGTCAGCCCGGTCCGGCCCGTTCCTGCTCCACGCACCAAGCCAGGGGTGCGAGTCGTCAGCCCGGTCCGGCCCATTCCTGCTCCACGCACCAAGCCAGGGGTGCGCATCGTCAGCCCGGTACGGCCCGTTCCGGCTCCACGCACCAAGCCAGGGGTGCGCATCGTCAGCCCGGTCCGGCCCGTAGCTGCTCCACGCACCAAGCCAGGGGTGCGCATCGTCAGCCCGGTCCGGCCCGTCCCTGCTCCACGCACCAGGCCAGGGGTGTGCGTCGTCAGTCCGGCACAACCCGTGCCTGGGTCACCGGTGCCTGGTCAGGTACCGGTCAGCTGCTCCACACCGGAGCTGAAGTAATCCGCTTCTACGAGGTCCAGTCCAGCTCCGGTCAGTGGGGCCAAACCGGACCAGGGGCGCCACGGGGGGATGGTTGAAGGGTGGTGGTCTAGCCCGGAGCCGGAACCGCCTCCGAGGAGGAATGCCCACCCAGCCCTCCCCTGGGTTGTTGATGTTTAAGCACGGTCGCAGTCCGCGCCTTTAGGGGGGGGTACTGTCACACCCCGGCTCTGGGGACTCTATATATTGAGCCAGGGTGTGTATATTCTATGTAGTGTATTTCTGTGTTGGCCAGAGTGGTTCCCAATCAGAGGCAACGAGTGTCAGCTGTTGCTGGTTGTCTCTGATTGGGAGCCATATTTATAGAGGCTGTTTTCCCACAATAGTTGTGGGATCTTGTTTCCAGTTGGTTTGTTCCTAGTTAAGTTTGTCCTTTGGATGTCACGTATCGTTTGTTGTTTTGTTTCACTGTTCGTGTTAGTTCGATTAAATAAAGTATGTTTGCCTGCAACGCTGTGCCTTGGTCCACTCTCTCTGACGATCGTGACAAGGGCGCAGCCCTCCGTCTTTCTTCTTCACAAAAAATAAACTTGAGGATGCGGGCGAAGTGGAGGGACGTATGAACCCCTGGCGCATGGACTCTGAGACGTATGTCTCCATCGCCTCTGTTTCAGCCTGCGACAGGGGATATACATGACTCCTGGGAGGCACAGCGTCTACCCGGAGGTTTATCACGCAATCCCCATCCCAATGAGGTGGTAATTTGGTCGCCTGCATTTTGGAAAACGCGTGCGCCAAATCGAGGTATTTGGGGGGAATGCGCACAGTGGAGGTAGTGTCTGGACTTTATACCGTGGTTGCACCAACGGAAACAGCTAGACACCTACCCTGACACTCTCACGACCACCCCGTGAGAACCCTCTGCGGCCATGAAAAGATGGGGTTGTGTAGTGCTAACCAGGGAAGACCCAACACAACAGGGAAATCAGGAGACTCAATAATAAAAAAGGTGACTTGCTCTCTATGGGTCTCTTGCGTAACAATTGTGACTGGTGCTGTAACTTCCCTAACTAACCCTGACCCTAATGGTTGACTGTCAAGTGCTTTGATGGGCAGTGGAATGGATAGGGGAACCAACAGAATACCTAGGCTATGAGCTAACAAGCTGTCCATAAAGTTCCCAGCTGCGCCTGAATCGACCAGCGCCTTACACTGGGACAGTACTGTATAATCAGAAAACGTGACTTGTATGGTGCAATGCGCAGCAGAGGGCCCTGAACGAGTGTGTGTTTGCGCTACCTGGGGTGACGCGAGAGTGCCCTGCCTGCCACATCCAGACCCGGAAGAACCATGACGACAGTGTGCAGTAGAATGTCCTCTCCTGCCACAAGCGTGACACTGGAGCTGTCGTCCTCCGTTCTCCCGGATCGCTGCACCACCCAGCTCCATTGGAACTGAATCCGGGTTGGGGGGGTCAGGTTGTCCAACCGGATGGCCATGTCCACCAGCTGGTCAAAAGTCAACATGGCATCCCGGCAGGCTAGCTCCCTTCGGATATCCTCTCGCAGGTTGCACCGGAATCTGTCGATGAGGGCCCGCTCGTTCCATCCGGACCCAGCCGCAAGAGGACGAAACTCCAGGTCAATGTCCTGCACGGTCCTCGTCCCCTGCCTCTCTTCCTTCGGGCGGGTGGGTGAAGACTGCCTGGAAGAGGCGAGCGAACTCCCCGTAGTTGTCCAACGAGGCTCCTCCTTCACTCCAGACAGCGGTTCTGACTGTCCTCGGGTCCATTGGAACGGGCTTCTCTTTTTGAAAATGTATTTATGCATATCGGGTTGGGTGTGAAAGCCACGTATCCATTTCGGAACCCGTGAAGACCTCTAGCTTGAAGCAATGAGTGATGTATTTGATGGACAGCGGTGCATTTTGAACCCACAACCCAACCCCTCCCCGTTTTTCAACTGGTTGTTCAAAACAGCACCGTTTCCATTTAATTGAATGTAGCATTACGTGTTTTTTTTTCGGACTGAACGCAGCACTGATTAAATTAATGAAAATAAAATGATGCTGACTCCATTAAAATAAAATGTTCCCTTCCAAAAAATTATCCAAACAACATATTGGTCCATATTATCAGGCTGGTGTGTTATTTAGCAATACGCATGATCAGCTGTATCCCAACTGATTCAGCATAATGGCTATAAATGAATAGGCCGAAGCATGCCCATCTGTATTTGTGCTAATCATTAGCTAGTGCTTCCCAAACCTTTTCAGTCATGACCCCCTTTCATCATGGGGGAACAACCTATGCCCCCCCATGCCTCCTTACCTCCCCCAATTGAATGAACTGCTACTGTTACACAAAATAGGGATGGCTGCCATTTTACGGGCTCCTAACCAACTGTGCTATTTTGTGAGTTTTCCCGAATTTTTGTAACTTATTTTGTACATAATGTTGCTGCTACCATCTCTTATGACCGAAAATAGGTTCTGGATATCAGAACAGCGATTACTCACCTTGAACTGGACATAGATTTTTTCTTTAATGAGTCCAACGCGAAGGATATACAGGCACAAATCCCCGTCATTCGCATGAAGAAAAACATGCAGGGGGCGGAGATCGGGGTGCCTTGTGAGAATTTATCGGCGAGTGGCTAACCCGTATCTACCATCCGTTCTATTGGCCAACGTACAATCACTGGAGAATAAACTGGATGAGCTCCGTTCGAGACTATCCTCGAATGGAGCTCATCTATAATGAAAACTGTAATATCTTATGTTTCACCGAGTCGTGGCTGAACGACGACACGGATAATATACAGTTGTCTGGGTTTTCCGTACATTGGCAGGACAGAATAGTTACGTCCGGTAAGACGAGGGGTGGTGATTTGTGTCAATTTGTCAATAACAGCTGGTGCGCGATGTCTAATATTAAGGATGTCTCGAGGTATTGCTCGCCTGAGGTAGAGTACCTCATGATAAGCTGTAGACCACACTATCTACCACGAGAGTTTTCATCTATATTTTTCGTTGCCGTCTATTTACCACCACAAACCGATTCTGGTACTAAGATTGCACTCAATGAGCTGTATAAGGCCATAAGTAAACAGGAAAAAGCTCATCCAGAGGCTGCACTCCTAGTGGCCCGGGGACTTTAATGCAGGGAAACTTAAATCCGTTCTACCTAGCTTCTACCAGCATGTTAAATGTGCAACCAGAGGGAAAACAACTCTAGACCACCTTTACTCCACACACAGAGATGCGTACAAAGCTCTCCCTCGCCCTCCATTTGGCAAATCTGACCATAACTCTATCCTCCTGATTCCTGCTTATAAGCAAAAACTAAACCAGGAATCACCAGTGATTCGGTTAATAAGGAGGTGGTCAGATGACACAGATGCTAAGCTACAGGACTGTTTTGCTAGCACAGACTGGAATATGTTCCGTGATTCATCCAATGGCATTGAGGAGTATACCACCTCAATCACCGGCTTCATCAATAAGTGCATTGACGATGTCGTCCCCACAGTGACCATACGTATATATCCCAACCAGAAGCCATGGATTACAGGCAACATCCGCACCGAGCTAAAGGCTAGAGCTGCCGCTTTCAAGGAGCGAGACACTAATCCGGACGCTTATAAGAAATCCCAATATGCCCTCAGAAGAACCATCAAACACCAACAAACTATCATGGTCCAAACACACCAAGACAGTCGTGAAGAGGGCACGACAAGCCTTTCCCCCTCAGGAGACTGAAAAGATTTGGCATGGGTCCCCAGATCCTTAAATAGTTCTACAGCAGCACCATTGAGAGCATCCTGACTGGTTGCATCACCGCCTGGTATGGCAACTGCTTGGCCTCTGACCGCAAGGCACTACAGAGGGTAGTGCGTACGGCCCAGTACATCACTGGGGCAAAGCTCCCTGCCATCCAGGACCTCTATACCAGGCGGTGTCAGAGGAAGGCCCCAAAAATTGTAAAAGACTCCAGTCACCCTAGTCATAGACTGTTCTCTCTGCTACTGCACGGCAAGCGGTACTGGAGCGCCAAGTCTAGGTCCAAGAGGCTCCATAACAGCTTCTACCCCCAAGCCATTAGCCTGCTGAACAATTAATCAAATGGCCACCCGGACTATTTACATTGACACCCCCCGCCCCCCTTTGTTTTTACAGTGCTGCTACTCGCTGTTTATTATATATGCATAGTCACTTCACCCCTACCTACATATACAAATTACCTCGACTAACCTGTCTAACTAACCGCACATTGACTCAGTACCGGTACCCCCTGTATATACCCTTGTTATTGTTATTTTATTGTGTTGTTTTTAGTTTTATTTTTTACTTTAGTTTATTTAGTAAATATTTTCTTAACTCTATTTCTTGAACTGCTTTGTTGGCTAAGGGCTTGTAAGTAAGCATTTCACGGTAAGGTCTACACCTGTTGTATTCGGCGCATGTGACAAATACAATTTTGATTTGATTTTACTCATCAAGAAACATTACATACAAACACCAGTACCTGGTTTCCCTTCCATATTGAAATCAAGAAGAAAAAAATGTGTAAAGGAGAAATATACCAGCTTACTGCTGTGCACTGTCACATGCATCTCTATCAATAAAGACAATTTATTTTGTAGATATAAATATAAAGTTGGTTCTGGAAGTATTCTCAGGGTGATTATCAGGGTGCATAAACATGATGAGTGCTTTCTGCCCACAATTTTGGCCTTCTCGTTTGTTTTCGAAACATAAGTAAGGAGGATTGGGTTGCTGCTGCTGCTCAGAGTCTGTGAGACAAGCAGGCTGCCTCTGACTGAGGTTCAGAGAAACAGCCATTTTCTAATTCTGTAGCCTACTAGAAACCAGATGTTTCAAAGTTTATAATATTACCAAAGTTATCTTGAGCCCAATATAACAGTTACCAATTATCACTTGTTTTTCGCAACCCATCAGTTCGCAATGGAAACCTTCTTCATTAGAAAAATATGATTTTCTATGTTATTCTCATTCTTGCTTATGAATTGACAAAGTTAAATGTGACAGTACTTCTATATGTGTTACAAGTTAGCTCACAGAGTTTGTTAAGAAAAGAGAGAGAGAGAGAGAGAGAGAAACAGAGGAGCTATTGCTCCGTTCTCCTTACATGCTTTGCGCAACTTTTTTCCGTTCACAAACCACGGCCTTTGAGGACCGGGGCATACCAAAAGCATAATTGGCAGCGGTGAGATTCAATCATAAAATAAGGAATTGAGTAGTACTGTGTAGAGTAAAGCCACAAAAAGCCAGTGAATAAATCATTTCCAATCCATCAAATTCATCATGGTATATTATTGCGGGGGGGGGGGGGGGGGGGGGGGGGGGTTGAATTGACCTGTTTCTAATTTTTGGGGGGTCATGACCTCCGTCCCCTCTGCAAGTTAAACGCCTGTTGGCAGTTGATGCATCTAAACTCCTTGAAAATCAGAGAACCCGGGTTGCAACTGCCTCTACCCGCTTGTCCTCAGTGACATCATCATACTTGAAAAAAATCTCTCCTTCACACCACTGTCGGTAGTGTAACGCAGCACATATGACATCTGAGCAAAATCAAATCAAAAAATGTTTTATTTGGTCACATACACATGGTTAACAGATGTTATTGCGAGTGTAGCTAAATTACCATTATCAATGGGATTGAGATCTGGGCTCTTCACTGGCCATGGCAGAACACTGACATTCCTGTCTTGCAGGAAAGCATGCACAGAACGAGCAGTATGGCTGGTGGCATTGTCATGCTGGAGGGTCATGTCAGGATGAGCCTGCAGGAAGGGTACCACATGAGGGAGGAGGATGTCTTCCCTGTAACGCACAGCGTTGAGATTGCCTGCAATGACAACAAGCTCAGTCCGATGATACTGTGACACACCGCCCCAGACCATGACGGACCCTCCACCTCCAAATCGATCCCGCTCCAGAGTACAGGCCTCGGTGTAACGCTCATTCCTTCGACGATAAAAACCGCGACTCGTCAGTGAAGAACACTTTTTGCCAGTCCTGTCTGGTCCAGCGACGGTGGGTTTGTGCCCATAGGAGACGTTGTTACCGGTGATGTCTGGTGAGGACCTGCCTTAAAACAGGCCTACAAGCCCTCAGTCCAGCCTCTCTCAGCCTAGTGCGGACAGTCTGAGCACTGATGGAGGGATTGTGCGTTCCTGGTGTAACTCTGGTAGTTGTTGTTGCCATCCTGTACCTGTCCCGCAGGTGTGATGTTCGGATGTACCGATCTTATGCAGGTGTTGTTACACGTGGTCTGCCATTGTGAGGACGATCAGCTGTCTGTCCTGTCTCCCTGTAGCGCTGTCTTAGGCGTCTCACAGTATGGACATTGCAATTTATTGCCCTGGCCACATCTGCAGTCCTCATGCCTCCTTGCAGCATGCCTAAGGAATGTTCACGCAGATGAGCAGGGACCCTGGTCATCTTTCTGTTGGTCTTTTTCAGAGTCAGTAGAAAGGCCTCTTTAGTGTCCTAAGTTTTCATAACTGTGACCTTAATTGCCTACCATCTGTAAGCTGTTAGTGTCTTAACGACCGTTCCACAGGTGCATGTTCATTAATTGTTTATGGTTCATTGAACAAGCATGGGAAACCATGTTTAAACCCTTTATAATGAAGATCTGTGAAGTTATTTGGATTTTTACAAATTATCTTTGAAAGTCAGGGTCCTGAAAAGTGGACGTTTCTTTTTTTGCTGAGTTTACATATGAGATGGGTAATGCAAGATATGTCAACTTTATTAAGATAGTGTAGAAAACAGTATATACATATGAGATGGGTAATGCAAGATATGTAAACATTATTAAAGTGGCATTATTAAAGTGACTAGTGTTCCATTTATTAAAGTGGCCAGTGATTTTCAAGTCTGTATGTAGGCAGCAGCCTCTCTGTGCTAGTGATGGCTGTTTAACAGTCTGATGGCCTTGAGATAGCCACAGGCAGTGGCTCGGGTGGTAGTTGTCCTTGATTATCTTTTTGGCCTTCCTGTGACATCGGGTCTGTAGGTGTCCTGGAGGGCAGGTAGTTTACCCCCGGTGATACGTTGTGCAGACCGCACAACCCTCTGGAGAGCCCTGCGGTTGTGGGTGGTGCAGTTACCGTACCAGGCGGTGATACAGCCTGACAGGATGCTCTCAATTGTGCATCTGTAAAAGTTTGTGAGGGTTTTAGGTGTAGGCCAAATTTCTTCAGCCTCCTGAAGGCCGACGCAAAACAACGCCGCCGTGTGTTATATGTTATATGTTATCTCATCAACCATACTGGTTACAAAAAGGTGTTTTCCTCACCTCCTCCTTCGTGGCATCTGTCATTACATCCGTGACTGGATTTAGCTGGAAGTGCCAATGAACACGGTTGCTGTAGCAAGATGACAGTTTAAAGGGTTGTCATACTAGGCCAATCAAATCTAGCATCTCTGAGCAGTTCCCTTTATTAGGTGATTATATTCCCTCATCATGTCCTCTGAATGACAATTCTTGCTTTCCCACCAACACAACCGTGTGAATGAGGCGCTTCAGAATCTCCTTGTTCATCCTGGCTTTCTCATTATGAGCTCTGCTGCTCGTTAAGCTGAAGATCTACTCTTGTGTCCCCAAATGTTTTTGGATCTCACGTAGCTCACAGGTGTGAAGTGGAGTTTTGGTGGCGCAGAGATGACTTCGGTAAACTGGCTAGGTCTTTGAAACTAAACCAGCACTGGCCCAGGTTGACGTCTTGTCGGTGCTGAAGAGCAGACAATCCCAAATACAGCTTCTTGGTTTGCTCACACCCAGTCATCCACGGACAGCGCTCATAATTGTTAGCTTGAAAATGCCTTTCAAATCTCTTTCCTTGTTGCACCCTGGCAGTGCTGGTGTTGGCCTCCCCCTCTGTACGACATTTAACTCATCGTTTGAATTTAGTCTTGAAAAGGGCTAACAAATTAGCCACCACATCCTCCTCGATAACACCTGCTGCTGCTGCAACAAAAGCTACATAAGAAAAGTGCGGGAAAACTGGGTTACTGCTTATAATTGCGCTCTCAGTCAGTAGTGACTGTCTCCGGCCTTCGAGAAAGCCAAATATATATATATATATATATATATATATATATATATTTTTTTTTTTTTAAACGGTCCCACCTACTGTAAGTCAAAATTTGATTGGTTCATTCCACTGTCACTCCATAATTATGCCCTAATACAGTAGAAAGGCAGCTGCTTTCTGTACAGCTTCTGAAGGCCTAGCCAATGGCTGAGCTAGCTAGATTGTTCTACCGAGAAACCGTCAAAGAAAAATCCTGATTGGATTATATATATATTTTTTGTGTTATCCTTTCCATTTCCAACACAAACTGAAGAGATAAAATCTGAAAATCAGAAACAAATTATTGGAAAGATTAAATATAAATAAAAATGATGAATGAAAATTACATTAAATTAAAATTAAATGTAATTTTTAAAAAAATTGTTTGAAATCCTTAGGCCTTGACGGTTCCCCACTGCTTAAACCAGTCAGCTGTAACCTACAGGTTGTAAATACAGTCTATGGATGTGTCCCCAATGGCACCCTATATAGTGCACTACTTTTGACCAAACCCCTATGGGAATATGGGTGAATGTTTTAAAGATACACTGTCCATCCATCAGATAGTTTAATCGAGGCAGTTTGACTGCTGGATGCTGTCTGAATTCGCATTGTGCAAAATTTGATCGTGTGGGGAAAGGAGGAAGGAGGGAGAAGGAAGGAGGAGGTTTCTCATCTGATTATCTGTTTGTGTCTTTGTTGTGTAGGAGGAATAATGTTCTCGCTCTCTCTTTTTCCCTCTCTCTCTCTCTCTCTCTCTCTATCTCTCTCTCTCTCCCTTCCCTTCCTTTCTCTACTGTTCTCTCTCGCTCCCCCTCTCTCTCTCTCTCTCTCTCTCTCTCTCTCTCTCAATTAAATAAAATTCCTTCCCCCTCTCTCTCTCTCTCTTTCAGGTTTCTCAGTCAGAACTCCATCTCATCTCTCAGTCCGGGTGTGTTCAGTGATCTCCGTAACTTATGGTGGCTGTGAGTACAGAGCCGGTACACACATTCACACACACACACAGAGACACACACTCACACGCACACATACAACAGACTGCATCAAAGGGAGGATTTAGCCGTTCTGCAGTGTGGACAGTAAAATAAACCAGCTGAGGCCATATCACCATATTTCTATTTTATTAGACTTATCACAGAGGAATGCAGCTCAAAATAATTCATTTGATCACAGCAAAAATGATTAGAAACACCTCTTTGTTTTATATCTTTGTTTTGAAAGTCCAGAGGTTGTGAGTTAAAATACCAGTTGCGGTCATATTTTAGCTGAACAGCGATAACACATGGAATTGCACATTTGAAAACGTGATCACATGAGAAGTGTTTAAAAAACACATGATTTTACATGTGAAATGTTACGTGAAGTGTTCCAAAAACACTTTTTTTATTATTACAGTTTTTCTCGATTGCTAAGACACATTTCTTGAAAGCTGCTCTCCTTTTCTCTTAACTGTGAACACAAAACCCAATTTTCAAGCTACATTCACAAAACCTCAGACTCTTCTTGCAAAACCAAACTTTCACCTCAAAACAGTTCAATCTGTGCTCAAAACTGAACTATGTTGTCAAATCGTGCCACGAGTCAATCAAAACACTACTGAACAGTCACTAAACACTACGTAGAAAAATAGAAAACACAATGCTCAGGACATGAAGCTGGAGAAATAAATGTTTATTGTTCACTGTAGGCTAAATGCATGTTGCAAAACAAAAAAAAACTGTGCATTTAGCACTTGTACAAAAAGACAAAACAGAAATCTTGTGCATTTACATGTAGCACTTGTAAAAACAAACAGAAATCTTAGCCACTTGTGTACAGTAAGCCCATGTAAAAATAAAGTACAAATATATACAAATAAGTGCATTACTCAGCCACAGCATCATGTCTCCGTACTGGGTCAGGCCACAGGACTTCATCCACATCACAGGCCACATTTTGTCTGGCCAGGCAACGGGGGAAAAAACCCCTGGCATGCCGTATCCAGGCTTGGCATGCCTCCACACCTATGTCACCACAGGCAAGTCCCATGGCTTGCAGGAGATTTACCCTGGTGTAAGGTTGGCGTTCATATACCTTCCACCGCCATGAGGAGAAGAATTCCTCAATGGGGTTTAGGAAAGGGGAGTACGGTGGAAGGCAAAGATTGATAAAACCTTGGTTCATATTGTACCACTCTCTAACCTGGAGGGCTCTGTGAAAACTCACATTTTCCCAAACAACAACATAGATGGGATGCTCATCCTGCTGCCCTAACAAAGCATCTCGCATGGGATTGAGGAAAATGAGGAGCTGGTGAGTGTTGTAGGGCCCCAGGTTGGCATGATGGTGGACAACCCCATGATTTCTGATGGCAGCACATAATGTGACATTGCCACCACGCTGCCCAGGAACACCAACAATGGCCCGATGGCCAATCACATTACGGCCTCTCCTTCTCCTTTTGGTGAGATTAAACCCAGCTTCATCCCATGTAGATGTATTGATGGGGTCTTTCCATTACATCCAGTTGAAAAACCCTCTGTAGAAATAGATATAGTTTTGTAAGTGATACGGAAAAAGTGATTTAGGCCACTACAGTAAATCACTACTTAGAGTAATCAACATTGAATGTGTCTGGATATATGCCAACCTGTACATACTGGAATCTTTGCTCTTTGACTCTGTCTGAGTTGCGATCAAAGGGCACTCTGTATAGCTGTTCTCACGGACCATATCAACAATTAGGGTCTCTTGGTGTGGGGAGAACATACCTGTCCTCCCACCCCCATGTGGCAGTCTTTCAATTCTACAAAAAGAGAACATGGAGTTACAAAAAATATACATGGAATACTAGGCCTACAAACAGTTAGACCAACCCTCCATTACAATACTACAGTACATTGGTACAGTGATGTACTGAAACATATATTTACTTACAGTATACTGTGTTACAGTATATAGTATGTCATACAGTAATTGCTGTCAACATTTACATACTGTACTATAATGTCAAAAAAAGGTAATTACCTGTTCTCTTCTCTAAATCTTCGGATTATGGTGGACACAGTGAATCTACTGATGTTTGGTTGTACCCTTTGTCCAGCCTCCCTCATGCTCATACCATGGACAAGAACATGGTCAATCACAGTAGCTCTGATTTCATCAGATATTACTGTTCTTTGTCTTCGCTGACCACCTCGACCACCTCGACCTCCTCTCACACGAACTCTTCCTCTCAGATTTCTATCCATTGTAGGGCCTCACAAACCAGTGCTCTCTGAACTGGCTTACTGTATATGTTCCCTCACATCATTAGCCACAAGTGTGATCAATTTTGAGTTGTTGTATTCAAGTGGTGACACCTGTGCTCTAATTGTGTTTGACTTTTGTCACCTGTGCTCACCATTATGCAGCACGGGTGCATCACAATGAAAATGTGTTGGCAAGTTATGTCTAAACAGGTGAAAAGTGCTTATGGTTTTGCCAAAAGAGTGATTGATTCAATCAGTGGGTTCAGGCAACTGAGCATTTGGTTCAGACAATAGGGTTTAGTGTTTTAGCAATTGAGAAAAACTGTAAATAGTAAGTTACCGGCTCCTGAGTTGTGGTGAAAATATTGGAAACAACTGTAAATATATTTCTACAGTTGAAATGTATTTTGTCAGTAAATATACAACAACAAACTGTATCCAGGAAGTACACAGAAAAATTCTCATAGAATTATTTTCAGTGCTTTTTTACCCCCGAAGAATTTGGAATTGGGTTTACTTTCTGGATTAACTGGAACTCGTATGAAATTGACCTCAGCATTGGTTAGTACACTTGGGACGTAACCACACCTGGGATTAGAATTTACAGTAACCTGTCGCCACCAGTTCTGTAGCCATGAGATCGGCCAGATTTTATTGGCAAGAATACATTTCTGCACATTGCTTAAAGTTGCCCGTAATTCAAAGTATTAAGTAGAAAATGTCCCATTATACCTACAAGATACCAAACTGTACCATGTGAGTTCATATGTGTACCTGTGAAGTGTACCTTTGAACTTTTCGTTCACTGTAGCAGAACATTTCAGATTGCTTACAACCAAGAGATTCTGAGTTCAAATCCCATTTAAGGCTGAGTCCCAATTGTGGTCACACTACAATATTTTACAGTAATTGAAATCAGAATACTGCAGCAACCTGTAATTTTATAGAAATAACACCTTCAGGTTGTTGTAGATACACTGAATAAAAATATAAACGCAACATGTAAAGTGTTGGTCCCATGTTTCATAAGCTGAAATAAAAGATCCCAGAAATGTACCATAAGCCACCTCCAACGTCGCTTTAGAGAATTTGGCAGGACAACCAACTGGCCTCACAACCGCAGACCACGTGTAATGGCGTCGTGTGGGTGAGCGGTTTGCTGATGTCAAAGTTGTGAACAGAGTGACCCATGGTGGCGGTGGGTTATGGTATGGGCAGGCATAAGCTACAGACAACGAACACAGTTACATTTTATCGATGACAATTTGAATGCACAGAGATACCGTGACGAGATCCTGAGGACCATTGTCGTGCCATTCATCCACCAAATCACCTCATGTTTCAGCATGATAATGCACGGCCCCATGTCACAAGGAGCTGTACACAATTCCTGGAAGCTGAAAATGTCCCAGTTCTTCCATGGCCTGCATACTCACAGACGTGTCACCCACTGAGCATGTTTGGGATGCTCTGGATCGACGTGTACGACAGCGTGTTCCAAGTTCCGTCAACATCCAGCAACTTTTCACAGCCATTGAAGAGGAGTGGGATAACATTCCACAGGCCACAATCAACAGCCTGATCAACTGTATGCAAAGGATATGTGTCGCGCTGCATGAGGCAAATGGTGGTCACACCAGATGCTGACAGGTTTTCTGATCCACGCCCCTACCTCTTTCTAAAGGTATCTGTGACCAACAGATGCATATCTGTATTCCCAGTCATGTGAAATCCATAGATTAGGGACTAATGAATTTAATTTAATTTACTGATTTCCGTATATATGAACTGTAACTCAGTAGAATCTTTGAAATTGTTGCATGTTGCATTTCTATTTTTGTTCAGTATATTTACTTAATTTTTACTGCCACTTTAGACAAAGTGCAGAAATGTCACAATGTTCTAAAAACGTCTTTGGGGACGTCCCTGGAACAAACTGGGAACTAGATAAAACCTACAGGGGACCATGACTGTTTCAATTGAATGAATTACAATTTTGCCTTTCAAAGTAAAATATATATTTGACACCTGGGCTTTCACATTTTTAAATTTTGCATTCCCATGTTTTCACATTTATTTCACATGAGATTGTGCTCCCATGTTGTCACATTTATTTCACATGAGATTGTGCTCACATGTTGTCACGTGTAGTTTCATGTTGTCACATGTTGAAACTTTGCATCCCCATGTTGTCACATTTGTTTCAGATTAATTTCACATGAGATCATGTTTTCACATGTGCTAAAATGTTTTCACGTGCAGTTTTATTTTGTCACATGTTGCTTCACATGTTATCACATTAACTTCACATTAAATCACGTGAAATTCATGTGGTTTTTCCATAAGGGAATTTTGGCTGTAAAATCAACCAAATAAAAGCAAGTCTGCTCATGGACGGTTAAACACTGCCAAAACAATTACTGTTTGTTATCATGCAACAATGTGCATATTCACTGTGAGTTTTGTGAACAGTATGCTCAGTCGAGCAGATTCATTGTTTTTCTTCATTGTTTTTCATAGTTTGCTTAATTGAGCACTTTGAACGTTTATTTGGATATGCTCATATTAATAGTTTGTGTTTGTTGTCATGATTTGGCTAAAAGCACAATCAGATCTGCCACCAAGCTACGTACTGTATTTCATGTAGAGCAAACCTATTGTATTGTGTAATTCTGTAGGGTTAGACTGTGTTGAATAAATGCATAACATCTATTGGCACTTTGGATGTATTGTACTTTACATGGTCTTTGGTTGTCTCTATCTCTCCATAACTGTACCGTAAGGTCTTTGGTTCTCGCTCTCTCTCTCCATAACTGTACTGTAAGGTCTTTGGTTGTCTCTCTCTCTCTCTCTCTCTCTCTGTCTCTGTCTCTGTCTCTCTCTCTCTCTCTCTCTCTCTCTCTCTCTCTCTCTCTCTCTCTCTCTCTCTCTCTCTCTCTCTCTCTCACTCTCTCTCTCTCCATAACCGTACCGTAAGGTCTTTGGTTGTCTCTCTCTCTCCATAACTGTACTGTAAGGTCTTTGGTTGTCTCTCTCTCTCTCTCTCTCTCTCTCTCTCTCTCTCTCTCTCTCTCTCTCTCTCTCTCTCTCTCTCTCTCTCTCTCTCTCTCTCCAAAACTGTACCGTAAGGTCTTTGGTTCTCTCTCTCTCCATAACTGTACTGTAAGGTCTTTGGTTCTCTCTCTCTCTCCATAACTGTACCATAAGGTCTTTGGTTCTCTCTCTCTCTCCATAACTGTACTGTAAGGTATTTGGTTCTCTCTCTCTCTCCATAACTGTACCATAAGGTCTTTGGTTCTCTCTCGCTCTCCATAACTGTACTGTAAGGTCTTTGGTTCTCTCTCTCTCTCTCTCTCTCTCTATAACTGTACCATAAGGTCTTTGGTTCTCTCTCGCTCTCCATAACTGTACTGTAAGGTCTTTGGTTCTCTCTCTCTCTCTCTCTCTCTCTCTCTCTCCATAACTGTACTGTAAGGTCTTTGGTTCTCTCTCTCTCTCTCTCTCTCTCTCTCTCTCTCTCTCTCTCTCTCTCTCTCTCTCTCTCTCTCTCTCTCTCTCTCTCTCTCTCTCTCTCTCTCTCTCTCTCTCTCTCCATAACTGTACTGTAAGGTCTTTGGTTCTCTCTCACTCTCCATAACTGTACCATAAGGTATTTGGTTCTCTCTCTCTCTCTCCATAACTGTACTGTAAGGTCTTTGGTTCTCTCTCTCTCTCCATAACTGTTCCATAAGGTCTTTGGTTCTCTCTCTCTCTCACCAGGGTGTTGGATCACAACCCTCTGAACAGTATCTCCCAAGACACCTTCACCGGCCTCACCTCCCTCATGTTCCTGTGAGTAGCACACACACACACACACACACACACACACACACACACACACACACACACACATAAACACACAGATGCATGTGCATGCACACACACAAACACACACACACAATGTGTTTGGACAAAGGAAATATAATATCATTAATTAATGTGTAATTTATGTGTCATTCATTTCCTTTGTCCAAACACATTGGCTTCTTCCCTGCTCAATAAGACATCACAGTCTGACCTCATCTCCCGACGTTCTGTGACAAACGTCTGTTTTTGATGAGTAAACTGACCTCATCTCCCGACGTTCTGTGACAAACGTCTGTTTTTGATGAGTAAACTGACCTCATCTCCCAACGTTCTGTGACAAACGTCTGTTTTTGATTAGTAAACTGACCTCATCTCCCGACGTTCTGTGACAAACGCTTGTTTTCATGAGTAAACTGACCTCATCTCCCGACGTTCTGTGACAAACGTGTAACATTTAGGCACACAGAAACAACTATATGGCTAAGTTTAGGCATGAATTCCAACTGGGTTAAGTGTTGGCATAGGGTTAACACAGAAATAACTCTAGGGTTAAATTAAGGATTAAGGTTTGGGATAGGGTTAAAACTTTAGGTATTAATTCCAACTGGTTAAGTTAAGGATTAAGGTTTGGGATAGGGTTAAAACTTTAGGTATTAATTCCAACTGGTTAAGTTAAGGATTAAGGTTTGGGACAGGGTTAAAACTTTAGGTATTAATTCCAACTTGTTAAATTAAGGATTAACGTTTGGGATAGGGTTAAAACTTTAGGTATTCATTCCAACTGGTTAAGTTAAGGATTAAAGTTTGGGATAGGGTTAAAACTTTAGGTATTAATTCCAACTGGTTAAGTTAAGGATTAAAGTTTGGGATAGGGTTAAAACTTTAGGTATTAATTCCAACTGGTTAAATTAAGGATTAAAGTTTGGGATAGGGTTAAAACTTTAGGTATTAATTCCAACTGGTTAAATTAAGGATTAAAGTTTGGGATAGGGTTAAAACTTTAGGTATTAATTCCAACTGGTTAAATTAAGGATTAAAGTTTGGGATAGGGTTAAAACTTTAGGTATTCATTCCAACTGGGCTCTCGGTCCCTCCCTCTGACACTTGTTCACATTGTTGTCTCTACTTGTTAATTCAGTGACATTCTTCACATCTTATTCTGCATTCAAACACACAGTATCGTCTGAGTAGGAATAATGCAATAATAATTAGTAAGTCTTTGACGTGACCTTTCTCAGAATGGTAGGTTCATTTCATGGGCCATTGGCTCCAAACACAATGTAACACAATTATCTCTTGCTCACTCGCTCTAGTTCTCTCTCTCTTTCTCACTCACTCTAGTTCTCTCTCTTTCTCACTCACTCTAGTTCTCTCTCTTTCTCACTCACTCTAGTTCTCTCTCTTTCTCACTCACTCTAGTTCTCTCTCTTTCTCACTCACTCTAGTTCTCTCTCTTTCTCACTCACTCTAGTTCTCTCTTTCTCACTCACTCTAGTTCTCTCTCTTGCTCACTCACTCTAGTTCTCTCTCTTTTCATTCACTCTAGTTCTCTCTCTTTTCACTCACTCTAGTTCTCTCTCTTTCTCACTCACTCTAGTTCTCTCTCTTTCTCACTCACTATAGTTCTCTCTCTTTTCACTCACTCTAGTTCTCTCTCTTTCTCACTCACTCTAGTTCTCTCTCTTTCTCACTCACTCTAGTTCTCTCTTTCTCACTCACTCTAGTTCTCTCTCTTTCTCACTCACTCTAGTTCTCTCTCTTTCTCACTGTTATGATGAGTTTCTAGGTATCAAGTGATTACGAATGTAAGGATGTACTTAGACACTTTGTAGACAGTTAATGCAAATGTTTAATGACCAAAGGACAGAGCTTTGCCTTTTGACGTTTCCAACTGACTAACAAAAGAAACACCCTCCTTTATATACCCTTGGTCATCTTCCTTTCACATACATCTGGTAACCATCATAGGCCTCCCTGTCTCTGTTATTATTAACCTTTGCCCCCAGGTCACTACATCCTGTCCATCACTCACACTACCCTAAACATCACTAATCTACCTTGACATAATGGAATGTAGACTTCATGGCCCCAAACTAATTATCTAGTAACTCTACCTCTGTCCTCACAATACTATGACGTTTCATCATTACAATCCATTATTTTATTTATTTTTAATTTTTTTATTTTTTTGTGGTAAGTGACATGACTTAACCCCAAACAATTCACATATAACTTTGTATAAAATTAAATATTCTCTAATCAGTAGTACATATATCTCTGACTAGATCCTAAACTATGCTAGATAACTTAAATTGATCCCCTTCTACCTTCTATACCTGGATCCAACTTGATTCTCAATATATTTAATCAACAAAGGTATACATTCTTATCTATCTTATGCGATATCAAACCTCTCAAACCTCTATAAACTCAGTCTGAGTAAAAGATAAACACATAATTAACTACTATATATTCATGATAATAATCTATGTAGTCAAATCCTTATTTTTCATATATAAGGAAAAATCCCACATAGACATCCCCTATCTTAAAATGACCCCTTTTTCTGAGCCATGCAACCAAGAAAACCTACATCAACTAAATTGTGACCATCATGACATCTTCCCCACAAACACAAAGATCCATGACACATTGTAAGTTACATGGATATTATAATCTGAACACATGAATATAAAAATAACAAACACGTCCGTCTTCATCATCCATGCGCCGTCAGATGAACCCCCAAGCTTATCACTGGTCACCTGGGGAGCTATCTGATCACCTGTCCACATCTACTTCCTGTAACTTTTAATTCCATGGCATACATTTCCAACTTAACATTCCCATACCTCAATCAACCTTATCAATGTACTCTAAACTGTAATAAGATGACATAGAATAATTATTAGTACTCTCCCTCCTTGTATTAACATTAACTGATACATCTCTAACTGTAATCACAGGCATGTTATTAATCGTTTGTACAGATCTTAAAATCAATCCCTGAACATTTTGAAAACAACAACCCATAACTATGGCTACAATGAGTACTATTGCCACTAGAGGACCTAGAATGCTTGCCATCCATGTTCCTATGGAATTACCACTAAACAACCTTGAAAATACTTCAACAACATTCAAATTACCATATCCTCCTAATCTTAATATAATAGCCTCCAATTCTATGTGATTATCAATTACGCATTCTAATGATTAACATCTCAGACCCAATTGCTTAACAACCCATGATTGTTAAACTATACAATGTTAGACTCCGACTTTGTCCTCCTAATATACCTGATATGACATACACATTATAACACTCTATTATCGCTCCCTGTTAAATCATCGCGTCCCTAAACTATTCCCGCTTTAATAATTCAACCAAATTCAGATCATATGAAAATATCATAACCTCATGATAATAACCAATTCATTACTTGCCTATCAACATAGATATTTACCACCCTAAACATCCATATCAATATCACCCAATACTTCAAATGTATATAATGACTAATATGCTAATACATTAAACCAATTAATCAACATATTCATGATTTCATTCACAATCCTCACCTTAACTTCCATGTTTCAAACAGTATGAGTCAACAATGTCTACTCAAAATCAATCATATAAATCTATCCTAAGACATTACCTTAATGTATCACTGTTTAAACCCATAATGTCTATATAAAAAAATTCTCAATTTAACAATCACTATCCTTCATTTTGAAAATAATTATACTAATACATACCAATAATTTAACTTAAATTACTCATTAATCTTATAACTTATAACCAACCAAATTACTTAACTCGACCAAATTTAAAATGACAATCCTTATTCACTTTATCCTTATCACTGAAAATTAAGACTCTCAACTTAATCACCCATCACAACTTTCAGAATGTCTACTTATATTAACATACATTATAAACATTCATACTTCAATTATGACTTTCCTCATCCTGAAAATAAATACAGATCATTATCTCAATGCATTCTTAATACTATTAATTTAGCAGTGTATATACCTACTACCCAAATTATCAAATTTAGATAAATCCAATTTTATTATCAATACAGCTAAGCAACCCCTTTTTCTCCACCGGCACTTAAATCTTCTTGCGTCTCTTCATTATGTTCTTCAGACAGCTTCATAGTTCAAAAATTACTTTCCCATGACAATGTCACAACTACAATGTCTCATTCGATTCACCACCAACTCCACAACCTCATTGTCTTATCCATTTGCCAACCATTATACCAACAACATGAGCAATGTTGCATTTGAACAAATCTTTCTCCATTCTCACTCAATGGTGGACTCCTTTCCCACCCCTTCGATATAAAACATGAGAAAATCCTTGGTTGTTGTACACCAGTTGCATGTAGAAGTGGTATTTTACAAAAACGTCTTCAACGCCTCTGATATTCATCTTCAGCCGGTTCATATGTTGCTACTTTTATTTATTATATAGGTACACACCATGCTAGGCCAAATGATCCCTTATTATGCATCAATATACCATCTGTATTTACTTCACTAGAAGACAAAAACACAACAATTTAATTGATTTAATTTCTAAACCAATAAATCCATATAAACATTTACCTTATGACAAATTATTATGTTTTAACAATTATTCCTAATACCAATTTCTAATATACTTCCCAATTTCTATTATACAAACCCTTTAAATACATATAACCGAATGGAATGACAACCAGTTGATTCGTGAAAATCTGGAAATCTGGAAATTATTGGAGGTCTATAGCTCTGTTCCTCCACTGAGGTAATCAGCCATAACCCACAGCTCATCAGTATCCTTCATCTGCTGATAATTGTCATCAACCGTATCCTCATCTCTAGATCATCCGTTTCCTCGTAGCCATCTGTAGCATTGGTTGACATGATACTTGTTCAATCTCCCCTCTATCCATACCTCCGTCGGTGTAGACTGTGTGATGATGCATGAACCTTCTGTCACGCCCTGACTCAGGGGGCTCTTATATGTTGAGTCAGGGTGTGATTATTCTATGTTGTGTATATCTATGTGTATTATCTAGGTTTTGTAGTTCTATGTTTGGCCGGGTGTGTTTCCCAATCAGAGGCAGCTGTCGCTCGTTGTCTCTGATTGGGGATCATACTTAGGCAGCCTATTGGCACTAGAGGGTTGTGGGATCTTGTTCCGTGAGTAGGCTTGGTTTGTGTTTAGCCTTAGGACTTCACGTTTCGTTGGTTTGTTGTTTTGTTTAGTGTGTTTATATAAAATATAATGTATAGAACTGACATGATCCTGTGCTCTGCGCTACGTGACAGATAAACATGTCTTTTCCATACATTTCTTCTTCAGCATGTGGGAGTTTTCTACATCATATTTTCATCACATCTTCTACAACTCGTGGTCCTCTGTAGCTCAATTGGTAGAGCATGGCGCTTGTAACGCCAGGGTAGTGGGTTCGATCCCCGGGACCACCCATACGTAAAAATGTATGGGTATTTCCCTTCATTCCAGCTATAGTGTTTTCAGACCCCTAGACTTTTTCTACGTTTAGTTACGTTACAGCCTTATTCTAAAATTGATTAAATTGTTTTTTCCCCCTCATCAATCTACACACAATACCCCATAATGACAAAGCATATTATTATTATTATTATTATTAAATAAACATGTACGCATTTCACGCTGCGCCTTGGTCTGACCCGTCCTTCAACGTACGTGACACCTTCTTCCTTCACTAGTTCTATGATCATGCAGAATCCTTCTCCATTTATCACCATCTCTCTGTGGATTGTGTCCTTCTATCAGCGTACCAATAGTCTCTGCTGCAAAAACACACACACAGACAAAACAAAACAATGCTCCGCCGAAGCGGTGCCATCTTCCTCCTTTGCGTTAGAAAAGTCCTACAATGTTACATATAGATCTAGGAATCTCTCTCTTTACTTGCCCCTCCATCAAGGTAGCCATCAACACCTATTACTAACCTTCCCACTTGGGTGTTGTCCATCAATGACTTCCTTAATCCTTTACCACCACATAGTCTCCAAGTCGCAGAAAATGTCCAGATTCTCCTGGTAGGTCTGGCAGACAAGCCTTCACCTTTTCGAAAGAAAGTCTGCATAACATTGTTAGTTGAGACACAGCATGCTACTTCATCCAGTCTTCTTATCAGTCCTGATAAGCATTTTACATTAGGAAGTGCACATTCTTGCAGCTTGTTGCAGTCTACTAATGTCATAGAAAGGCCTCCTCTAAATTCTTCCTTATACCACAAATACATTTTCCCCTAAAACATTTAATCTAACCCATAACACATTACTTACTGCTGCTCATATTCTATGATGCAATAAAATGCAAATTAATTACTTAAAAATCATACAATGTGATTTTCTGGATTTTTGTACAATATTATAACTTACTTCTTTAACCACATTTCTTATGGTCCGATTTATTCATGAAACCTTATCACATGATCCAACAACGGTACAAACGTAGAAAACTCATATTAATTACTTTTTCACCCACGACGTACGTCTACATTTGGGTGAGCAAGTTAATATATAATTATTATTCCAATTATTATTTTATGAAACCTCTAATAATCACCTACTCATACGTAAAATTGATCATATTTTCACATTTGTCACAAACTCCATATAGACCGTTAGAATCTTTTAGATACTCACATAATGGAATACTTCAGTTAGTTTAAAAATCCTAATTCAACCCAAATCAGCCTCTCCTTCATTCTCTCAGCGGAACCAAAAAAACAGACTGTAATTTCCAAGGACACTGCTGTTGCTGTCCCATAAAATACAGACTCTTCCACTACTTTCTACAATAACATCAAGCTCTATTTACCCCTTATAACTACTATCCTGAGGATATTCATTATCACCTCTATGCTTACCTATCGCTATGTCATTTCATACAATGTTAGTAACATTCAATGTTAGTAATTAAACACTTACATCAAATATCCACTTCTGATAATGTATTAAAATGTAGTTCCTATTTGTCGTTTTTTTTTGGTGCTATGATTCAATATGTTACATGTCATTGGCTCCCTCTCCTAGCCATTTTGAGTAATTCATAAAAATATTAATTCAAAAGGGCCTTAAACCCACTCATTCATAATGGTTTTTTTAACCATTTATGAATTAAACATCACAATAAAGGATTTGTGCTCTGTTGGGGCCTCGAACCTCACAACTCTGCACTAAGGACTGTAACCTTCAACTGTAGGCCTCAAACCTACACCAAAATACCTGATAGGGCCTTTATAACCTTCTATTAAGTATTTTTTTTACTTCAACTGTAGGCCTCGAACTTACTACCAAGGACTTGAACCTCTGATTCTATTTTATAATGTTGTACACTCCATAATCTCGTCATGTTGAGGACTCGAACCTCACATCTTTCTACGTTCGTCTACCAAAGACGTTTATCGCTGAGGACTCGAACCTCGCATCTTTCTGATGTCTATCCTGTCGTCACGGGACTGACATAACCCATCTACCTTACTTTAGGACACGAATCTAACTTATCATAATAAAAGAGCCTAGACCCAATGTTGTTAAAACCCATTCTACTACTTCTGTTTTATGTTTGGTCCTTTACTCAAACCAAACCCTGTTTAGAATAATAGCGCCCTATTATCGTCAAATTTAATTAACTCCTTACATCTCATTACATAACTCAATACAACTCATCGTCCCCCTTTAAAAATATTGAATTTGAAAGTTCGTTACAGTTCAGCTTTACCACAGATAAGCAGATTTTGACATAATCAAAAAAAATGAAAGTCTGCTTACCTGTTAGTTGAGCTGTAGACTGCATCCTGTTCGTAAAAACGCCAATCTGTTATGATGAGTTTCTAGGTATCAAGTGATTACGAATGTAAGGATGTACTTAGACACTTTGTAGACAGTTAATGCAAATGTTTAATGATCGGTACCCGGTCAGAGACACCAAAGGACAGAGCTTTGCCTTTTGACGTTTCCAACTAACTAACAAAAGAAACACCCTCCTTTATATACCCTTGGTCATCTTCCTTTCACATACATCTGGTAACCATCATAGGCCTCCCTGTCTCTGTTATTATTAACCTTTGCCCCCAGGTCACTACATCCTGTCCATCACTGACACTACCCTAAACCTCACTAATCTACCTTGACATAATGGAATGTAGACTTCATGGCCCCAAACTAATTATCTAGTAACTCTACCTCTGTTCTCACAATACTATGACATTTCATCATTACACCACTCACTCTAGCTCTTTCTCTTTCTCACTCACTCTAGTTCTCTCTCTTTCTCACTCACTCTAGTTCTCTCTCTTTCTCACTCACTGTAGTTCTCTCTCTTTTCACTCACTCTAGTTCTCTCTCTTGCTCACTCACTCTAGTTCTCTCTCTTTCTCACTCACTCTAGTTCTCTCTCTTTCTAACTCACTCTAGTTCTTTCTCTCTCTCACTCACTCTAGTTCTCTCTCATTCTCATTCACTCTAGTTCTCTCTCTTTCTCACTCACTCTAGTTCTCTCTCTTTCTCACTCACTCTAGTTCTCTCTCTTTCTCACTCACTCTAGTTCTCTCTCTTTTTCACTCACTCTAGTTCTCTCTTTTTTCACTCACTCTAGTTCTCTCTCTTTCTCACTCACTCTAGTTCTCTGTCTTTCTCACTCACTCTAGTTATCTCTCTTTCTCACTCACTCTCCCTATCCCTTTCAGGTTTATTCGCCAGGTGCAGGTGCACAGGATACAACAGTACAGTGAAATTATTATCTTGAGAGCTCTTTCCCAACAATTCAGTGATAATAATAATAATAATAATAATATAGATAATATAGAAGATATAAGAGTTAAACATGAGAATGCAAGTATATACAGGCCAGTACCTTATTCAATATGCAGGGGTACTGGAGTGGTTGAGGTGGGTTTATACATAAAAAGTGACTGGTAGTAGGATATACATGTAATGGCTGAAAAGTGACTGGTACCAGGAATATATACATTTACATTACATTTACGTCATTTAGCAGACACTCTTATCCAGAGCGACTTACAAATTGGTGCATTCACCTTATAGCCAGTGGGATAACCACTTTACAATATGTCTATTTTTTTTTGTGCTTTGGGGTGGGGTAAGGGGGTGTAGAAGGATTACTTTATCCTATCCCAGGTATTCCTTAAAGAGGTGGGGTTTCAAGTGTCTCCGGAAGGTGGTGAGTGACTCCGCTGTCATGGCGTCGTGAGGGAGCTTGTTCCACCATTGGGGTGCCAGAGCAGTGAACAGTTTTGACTGGGCTGAGCGGGAACTGTGCTTCCGCAGAGGTAGGGGGGCCAGCAGGCCAAAGGTGGATGAACGCAATGCCCTCGTTTGGGTGTAGGGACTGATCAGAGCCTGAAGGTACGGAGGTGCCGTTCCCCTCACAGCTCCGTAGGGAAGCACCATGGTCTTGTAGCAGATGCGAGCTTCAACTGGAAGCCAGTGGAGTGTGCTGAGGAGCGTAGTGATGTGAGAGAACTTGGGAAGGTTGAACACCAGACGGGCTGCGGCATTCTGGATGAGTTGTAGGGGTTTAATGGCACAGGCAGGGAGCCCAGCCAACAGCGAGTTGCAGTAATCCAGACGGGAGATGACAAGTGCCTGGATTAGGACCTGTGCCGCTTCCTGTGTAAGGCAGGGTCGTACTCTCCGAATGTTGTAGAGCATGAACCTACAGGATCGGGTCACCGCCTTGATGTTAGCGGAGAACGACAGGGTGTTGTCCAGGGTCACGCCAAGGCTCTTCGCACTCTGGGAGGAGGACACAACGAAGTTGTCAACCGTGATGGCGAAATCATGGAACGGGCAGTCCTTCCCCGGGAGGAAGAGCAGCTCCGTCTTGCTGAGGTTCAGCTTGAGGTGGTGATCCGTCATCCACACTGATATGTCTGCCAGACATGCAGAGATGCGATTCGCCACCTGGTTATCAGAAGGGGGAAAGGAGAAGATTAGTTGTGTGTCGTCTGCGTAGCAATGATAGGAGAGGCCATGTGAGGATATGACAGAGCCAAGTGACTTGGTGTATAGCGAGAATAGGAGAGGGCCTAGAACTGAGCCCTGGGGGACACCAGTGGTGAGAGCACGTGGTGCGGAGACAGATTCTCGCCACGCCACTTGGTAGGAGCGACCGGTCAGGTAGGACACAATCCAAGAGTGAGCTGCGCCGGAGATGCCCAACTCGGAGAGGGTGGAGAGGAGGATCTGATGGTTCACAGTATCAAAGGCAGCAGACAGGTCTAGAAGGATAAGAGCAGAGGAGAGAGAGTTAGCTTTAGCAGTGCGGAGAGCCTGTGTGACACAGAGAAGAGCAGTCTCAGTTGAATGACCAGTCTTGAAACCTGACTGGTTTGGATCAAGAAGGTCAGTCTGAGAGAGACAGCAAGAGAGTTGGCTAAAGATGGCACGCTCAAGAGTTTTGGAGAGAAAAGAAAGAAGGGATACTGGTCTGTAGTTGTTGACATCAGAGGGATCGAGTGTTGGTTTTTTGAGAAGGGGTGCAACTCTCGCTCTCTTGAAGACGGAAGGGACATAGCCAGCAGTCAAGGATGAGTTGATGAGCGAGGTGAGGTAAGGGAGAAGGTCACCAGAGATGGTCTGGAGAAGAGAGGAGGGGATAGGGTCAAGCGGGCAGGTTGTTGGGCGGCCGGCCGTCACAAGTCGCAAGGTTTCATCTGGAGAGAGAGGGGAGAAAGAAGTCAAAGCATAGGGTAGGGCAGTGTGAGCAGGACCAGCAGTGTCATTTGACTTAACAAACGAGGATCGGATGTCGTCAACCTTCTTTTCAAAATGGTTGACGAAGTCATCCACAGAGAGGGAGGAGGGGGGGGGGGATTCAGCAGGGAGGAGAAGGTGGCAAAGTGCTTCCTAGGGTTAGAGGCAGATGCTTGGAATTTAGAGTGGTAGAAAGTGGCTTTAGCAGCAGAAACAGATGAAGAAAATGTAGAGAGGAGGGAGTGAAAAGATGCCAAGTGAAGATCGCAATGAGTCGTCAAGCCACGGAGCAGGAGGGGAGGACCAAGCCGGCCGGGAGGATAGGGGACATAGAGAGTCAAAGGATGCAGAAAGGGAGGAGAGGAGGGTTGAGGAGGCAGAATCAGGAGATTGGAGGGAGAAGGATTGAGCAGAGGGAAGAGATGATAGGATGGAAGAGGAGAGCATAGCGGGAGAGAGAGAGCGAAGGTTGTGACGGCGCATTACCATCTGAGTAGGGGCAGAGTGAGTAGTGTTGGAGGAGAGCGAGAGAGAAAAGGATACAAATAGTGGTTGGAGACATGGAGGGGAGTTGCAGTGAGATTAGTAGAAGAACAGCATCTAGTAAAGATGAGGTCAAGCGTATTGCCTGCCTTGTGAGTAGGGGGGGGGGGGGGACGGTGAGAGGGTGAGGTCAAAAGAGGAGAGGAGTGGAAAGAAGGAGGCAGAGAGAAATGAATCAAAGGTAGACGTAGGGAGGTTGAAGTCACCCAGAACTGTGAGGGGTGAGCCATCCTCAGGAAAGGAACGTATCAAGGCGTCAAGCTCATTGATGAACTCTCCAAGGGAACCTGGAGGGCGATAAATGACAAGGATGTTAAGCTTGAATGGGCTAGTGACTGTGACAGCATGGAATTCAAATGAGGAGATAGACAGATGGGTCAGGGGAAAAAGAGAGAATGTCCACTTGGGAGAGATGAGGATTCCTGTGCCACCACCCTGCTGACCAGATGCTCTCAGGTTATGCGAGAACACATGGTCAGATGAGGAGAGAGCAGTAGGAGTAGCAGTGTTTTCAGTGGTAATCCATGTTTCTGTCAATGCCAAGAAGTCGAGGGACTGGAGGGTAGCATAGGCTGAGATTAACTCTGCCTTGTTGGCCGCAGAATGGCAGTTCCAGAGGCTGCTTGAGACCTGGAACTCCACCAATTGTGCAAGTTCTCCCACTTAAAAAGATGAGAGAGGCCTGTAATTTTCATCATAGGTACACGTCAACTATGACAGACAAATTGAAGAAAAAAAATCCAGAAAATCACATTGTAGGATTTTTAATGAATTTATTTGCAAATTATGGTGGAAAATAAGTATTTGGTCACCTACAAACAAGCAAGATTTCTGGCTCTCACAGACCTGTAACTTCTTCTTTAAGAGGTTCCTCTGTCCTCCACTCGTTACCTGTATTAATGGCACCTGTTTGAACTTGTTATCAGTATAAAAGACACCTGTCCACAACCTCAAACAGTCACACTCCAAACTCCACTATGGCCAAGACCAAAGAGCTGTCAAAGGACACCAGAAACAAAATTGTAGACCTGCACCAGGCTGGGAAGACTGAATCTGCAATGGGTAAGCAGCTTGGTTTGAAGAAATCAACTGTGGGAGCAATTATTAGGAAATGGAAGACATACAAGACCACTGATAATCTCCCTCGATCTGGGGCTCCACGCAAGATCTCACCCCGTGGGGTCAAAATGATCACAAGAACGGTGAGCAAAAATCCCAGAACCACACGGGGGGACCTAGTGAATGACCTGCAGAGAGCTGGGACCAAAGTAAGAAAGCCTACCATCAGTAACACACTACGCCGCCAGGGGCTCAAATCCTGCAGTGCCAGACGTGTCCCCCTGCTTAAGCCAGTACATGTCCAGGCCCGTCTGAAGTTTGCTAGAGTCCATTTGGATGATCCAGAAGAGGATTGGGAGAATGTCATATGGTCAGATGAAACCAAAATATAACTTTTTGGTAAAAACTCAACTCGTCATGTTTGGAGGACAAAGAATGCTGAGTTGCATCCAAAGAACACCATACCTACTGTGAAGCATGGGGATGGAAACATCATGCTTTGGGGCTGTTTTTCTGCAAAGGGACCAGGACGACTGATCCGTGTAAAGGAAAGAATGAATGGGGCCATGTATCGTGAGATTTTGAGTGAAAACCTCCTTCCATCAGCAAGGGCATTGAAGATGAAACGTGGCTGGGTCTTTCAGCATGACAATGATCCCAAACACACCGCCCGGGCAACGAAGGAGTGGCTTCGTAAGAAGCATTTCAAGGTCCTGGAGTGGCCTAGCCAGTCTCCAGATCTCAACCCCATAGAAAATGTTTGGAGGGAGTTGAAAGTCCGTGTTGCCCAGCGACAGCCCCAAAACATCACTGCTCTAGAGGAGATCTGCATGGAGGAATGGGCCAAAATACCAGCAACAGTGTGTGAAAACCTTGTGAAGACTTACAGAAAACGTTTGACCTGTGTCATTGCCAACAAAGGGTATATAACAAAGTATTGAGAAACTTTTGTTATTGACCTAATACTTATTTTCCACCATAATTTGCAAATAAATTGATTAAAAATCCTACAATGTGATTTTCTGGATTATTTTTTCTCATTTTGTCTGTCATAGTTGACGTGTACCTATGATGAAAATTACAGGCCTCTCTCATCTTTTTAAGTGGGAGAACTTGCACAATTGGTGGCTGACTAAATACTTTTTTTCCCCACTGTATATAAATACTTATGGTAATATACTAATGGTAATATATACATTTATACCATGGCATTGTTGAATACTTGTTTCTGATTGGCTTGAAGGGCATTCTAGAGCGTGCATTATTTCGCTATAATGCACAGTATATTTGCACCGTAGAATTTAATGGCTACAGTTCATTCTTACACGTTCTATGTTTGAGCTGCTTTTGAAAGCAAAAGTTGAATTGAAACATTATTGGCATTGTTAAATTCGATTTTCATAATGGCTAGCTCTTCTGTTTGTTGAATGAACACACTTCTAGTGGCAAATGTGTTAAATTATAGCCATGGTATAAAAGGAATAATCAACTCGGGGCTCTATGCGTTCTCTGGTAACAATGCAACTCACGGAGTGTTGACTCCGCTAGCGCGTCGTGGAACAAAAACGTCCATGTCTTTCATTATTTTCCATAGAACGCATAGCCCCACGTTGATTATCCCTTACGTAAACAGGATTAATAGTGACCAGTAGCAGGATAAATAGAGAGATACTAATGGTGATCAATAATCAATGGACAGCAGTGTAATGGAGTAATCTAATCAATAATTATTTTTGCAGCAGTTTAGGTTGTGTTTGAGTGGGTAGGGACTTGTGGATGGGCATAGAGTCAGTGTGGATAGTCTGTGAGAGACGGAGAGTAGTAGTTGTTAGCCATTTAACATCTTATGACCAGGGGATAGAAGCTGTTTAGGAGTCTGTTTGTCTGAGCCTTGATGCAATGGTACCGCCTGCCAGACGGAAGCATGGATAACAGTCCATGTCTCGGGTGGCAGTAGTCTTTGGCAATTTTTCAGGACTTTCATTGACAACACCTGGCATGTACGTCCTGGATTTCTGGGAGCTCGCCCCCAGTGATGCACTGGGCCGTCCGCACCACCCTTTGTAGGGCCTTCCGGTCGAGTTGCCATACCAGATGGTGACACAACCAGTAAGGATGCTCTCAATGGGCGGTGCAGTTGCGATACCAGATGGTGATACAACCAGTAAGGACGCTCTCAATGGTGCAGCTGTAAAAGTTCCTGAGGATCTGAGGGACCATGCCAAACAGTTTCATCCTCCGCGGCATTGCCGTGTCTTCTTCACGACTGTTCTGGTGTGTGTGGACCATGTTAAGTCCTCAGTGATGTGGACACCGAGGAACTTTAAGCTCTTGACCCCTCTCCACTGCGGCCCCGTCGAGTGGTTTCCTGTAGTCCACGAACAGCTCCTTGGTCTTGCTGACGTTGAGGGACATGTTGTTGCCCTGGCACCACACTGCCAGTTCTCTTACCTCCTCCCTGTAGGCTGTTTCATCTCCGTTGGTGATCAGGCCTACCACCGTCGTGTAGTCAGGAAACTCGATGATGGAGTTGAAGGCGTGCGTGGCCACACAGTCGTGGGTAAACAGGGAGTACAGGAGAGGGCTAAGCACACACACCTGGGGCACCCGTATATTGAGGGTCAGCATGGCAGAGGTGTTGTTGCCTATTCTCACCACCTGGGGGCGGCCCATCAGGAAGTCCAGGGTCCATTTGCAAAGGGAGGTCTTCAGTTCCAGGGTCCCGAACTTGTTGACGAATTTGGAGGGCACTATGGTGTGGAACGCTGAGCTATAGTTGATGAAAAGCATTCTCACATAGTTATTCCTCTTGTCCAGGTGGGAGAGGGCAGTGTGGAGTGCAAAGGAGATTGCATCAACTGTAGATCTGTTGGGCGGTATTCAAATTGGAGTGGGTCTAGGGTGTCTGGGATGCTGGAGGGGATGTGTGCCATGACAGCCTTTCAAAGCACTTCATGATTACAGATGTTAGTGCTAGTGGGCAGGAGTTCTTGAGAACAGGAATGATGGTAGTCAGCTTGAGACATGGGACAAGGAGAGGTTGAAAATTATCGAAAAGATGCCTGCCAGTTGGTCTGCTCTTGCACTGAGAACACGCCCTGGAATACTGTCTGGCCCAGCAGCCTTGCGAGTGTTGACCAGATTAAAAACCTTACTCACGTCGGTTTCGAAGAGCGAGATTACCCAGTCCTCTGGGATGGCGGGGGCCCTAGTGCATGGCACGGTTTTGTTTTTGTAGAGTTCATCTGGTAAAAGGCATCATTGGTTAGATCACGTCTAGGTCTACCTTTTGTAGTCCATAATGAACTATAGCCCCTGTCACATGCGCCACTAGTGACGAAGGAGACGTGTTGATAGAAGTTGGGCATCACGTGTCTTAGTGACGGGGAACCGAAATCACCGGCAACAAGAAAAGCAGCCTCCGGGTGTAGGTTTTTCTGCTTGTTTATAGCCTCATACAGTTCGTTAAGTGCCAGCTTGTTGTTGTTGTTGCCTTGGGATGGAATATATACAGCAGTCACGATAACAGATGAAAACTCTCTCGGGAGGTAGAAGGGTCGGCATTTGACCATCAGGTATTCCAAGACGGGTGAACAACAGGTTGTTGATAAAGAGATATACCGTTCCCGCTCTTGATTTCCATTAATCTATTGACCTGTCCACTCAGAGAATAAAGCATCCTCTTGGGTAGCCCGTGGATTGGATTGGAGGTACATAAAAAGCTCAGGGCGGATGAGTCGAAGTGGAAGTTGAAGCCGAAATTGAGGTTAGTTAACTGCCGATCTGACGTTCAAACGTTTTTGTTGCTAATAAGAAATTATAGCGGATACATTCAGTGCATATTTTTTTAAAGATGAACTAATCACAAAATAGCAAAGTTGGGCCAGAGCTCTCAAGACGGCAGCCATACAGTATCTCTCTCATGTCGGTGCCATTTTGTTTTATAAAACACATTGAGAAGTCTGTCTGTCCTCTCCACCTTTATCATCCCATCCTCTCTTTCTTCTCTCTCTGTTTATGTATCATTTCTTTGTTCTCACACCTGTCTCATTGACAGTGCATTCTGACATTTACAAAGTATTCAGACTCCTTGACTTTTTCCACATTTTGTTACGTTACAGCCTTATTCTAAAATGGATTAAATAAATAAAAATCCTCATCAGTCTACACACAATACCCCATAATGACAATGCGAAAAGAGGCTCAAAATGTTTGCCAATTCATAAAAAATAGAAATACCTTATTTACATAAGTATTCAGACCCTTTGCTATGCTATTGATTGGACATGATTTGGAAAGGTACACACCTGTCTATATAAGGTCCCACAGTTGACAGTGCATGTCAGAGCAAAAACCAAGCCATGAGGTCGAATGAATTGTCCTTAGAGCTCCGAGACAGGATTGTGTCGAGGCACAGATCTCGGGAAGGGTACCAAAAAATGTCTGCAACATTGCAGGTCCCCAAGAACACAGTGGGCTCCATCATTCTTAAATGGAAGACGTTTGGAACCACCAAGGCTCTTCCTAGTCTCTGCAGTACTCCAACATTCAGGTCTGTATAGTAGAGTGGCCAGACGGAAACCACTCCTCAGTAAAAGGCACATGACAGTCCGCTTGGAGTTTGCAAAAAGGCACCTAAAGGACTTTCAGACCATGAGGAACAAGATTCTCTGGTCTGATGAAATCAAGATTGAATTATTTTGGCCTGAATGCCAAGCTTCATGCAAATATGTCACCATCCTTACGGTGAAGCATGGTGGTGGCAGCATCATGCTGTGGGGATGTTTTTCAGTGGCAGGGACTAGGAGACTAATCAGGATCGAGGGAAAGATGAATAGAGCAAAGTACAGAGAGATCCTTGATGAAAACCTGCTCCAGAGCGCACAGGACCTCAGACTGGGACGAAGGTTCACCATCCAACAAGACAACGACCCTAAGCACACAGCTAAGACAACACAGGAGTGGCTTCGGGACAAGTCTCTGAATGTCCTTGAGTGGCCAAGCCAGAGCCCGGACTTGCGAAGCCTCTGAATGTCCTTGAGTGGCCGAGCCAGAGCCCGGACTTGAACCCTATCGAACATCTCTGGAGAGACCTGAAAATAGCTGTGCAGCGACGATCCCCACTGTATGTCTTCCTTCCACTGTATGTCTTCCTTCAACTGTATGTCTTCCCTCCACTGTATGTCTTCCTTCAACTGTATGTCTTCCCTCCACTGTATGTCTTCCTTCAACTGTATGTCTTCCTTCAACTGTATGTCTTCCCTCCACTGTATGTCTTCCTTCAACTGTATGTCTTCCTTCAACTGTATGTCTTCCTTCAACTGTATGTCTTCCTTCAACTGTATGTCTTCCCTCCACTGTATGTCTTCCCTCCACTGTATGTCTTCCTTCAACTGTATGTCTTCCTTCAACTGTATGTCTTCCTTCAACTGTATGTCTTCCTTCAACTGTATGTCTTCCCTCCACTGTATGTCTTCCTTCAACTGTATGTCTTCCTTCAACTGTATGTCTTCCCTCCACTGTATGTCTTCCTTCACCTGTATGTCTTCCTTCAACTGTATGTCTTCCTTCAACTGTATGTCTTCCCTCCACTGTATGTCTTCCTTCAACTGTATGTCTTCCTTCAACTGTATGTCTTCCTTCAACTGTATGTCTTCCTTCAACTGTATGTCTTCCTTCAACTGTATGTCTTCCTTACGCTGTGTGTCTTCCTTCAACTGTATGTCTTCCCTCCACTGTATGTCTTCCCTCCACTGTATGTCTTCCTTCAAATGTATGTCTTCCTTCAACTGTATGTCTTCCCTCCACTGTATGTCTTCCTTCAACTGTATGTCTTCCTTCAACTGTATGTCTTCCTTCAACTGTATGTCTTCCTTCAACTGTATGTCTTCCTTCAACTCTATGTCTTCCTTCAACTCTATGTCTTCCTTCCCTCCTTCCATTGTTTTCTCCCATTCTCTAATTTCCTGACAATATTTCTCTCTTTCTTCTCCCAGGAACCAGAGGTCATTGTTAAATAATGTGTCTGAGTCATTCTCTCTCTCTCTGTGTGTGTCTCATCCTTATCCTTTTTCTCTCCAAATGGATTGTTTCATTCTTCTGTTGCATCTGTAGCATATCCTCTACGGTACATTCACCCCATCTCAGAGAGAGCGAGACAGAGAGATAGAGGGAGAGACAGAGCTGTTACTAGTCATAGTTGGTGAACTACCCTTTTAATAGTTTTGTGACATTCTACTGTGTACTGTACACAGATGAACAGAAGTTTGATAAGTTTAACTTCATCATTACATAACAGTCCCTATAGTTTTGTTAAGGCAGCACCCAGTAGGAGTGTGAGTGTGTTCTCTGTTCTCTGTTCTCTGTTTTCTGTTTTCTGTTTTCTGTTTTCTGTTTTCTGTTTTCTGTTCTCTGTTCTCTGTTCTCTGTTCTCTGTTTTCTGTTTTCTGTTTTCTGTTCTCTGTTCTCTGTTCTCTGTTCTCTGTTCTCTGTTTTCTGTTTTCTGTTCTCTGTTCTCTGTTCTCTGTTTTCTGTTTTCTGTTTTCTGTTGTCTTGTTTTCTGTTCTCTGTTCTCTGTTCTCTGTTTTCTGTTTTCTGTTTTCTGTTCTCTGTTCTCTGTTCTCTGTTCTCTGTTTTCTGTTCTCTGTTTTCTGTTCTCTGTTTTCTGTTGTCTGTTCTCTGTTCTCTGTTCTCTGTTCTCTGTTCTCTGTTCTCTGTTCTCTGTTTTCTGTTCTCTGTTATCTGTTTTCTGTTCTCTGTTCTCTGTTGTCTGTTCTCTCCATATATGTCTACCAGCTGTGTGTCTTACCTAAGGAGGTCACAGGGTTGTGTGTGTGTGTGTGTGTGTGTGCGTCCCTTCATCTCTCTGTGTGTGTGTGTGTGTGTATTCTCTAAACAACAGTGTGTGATTTCTCCCCAGCTCCATGGTGAATACATCTCTGGTGCAGCTCCCCCAGCCCAGCCTCTGTCACCACACACCTAACCTCAGCTGGGTGTGAGTATATATCTATCTATCATCCCATCTCACCTGTCTAGACGTCTGTTGATGTGGAAAATTATCACTATACTTTATTAGAAATCAAAGTTCTTCCAGAGTTTTTGTAGAACCAAGACAGACTTTATTACACAAGTAACGTAAGCCGAGATGATCTGCAGAGCACCTCCCCTCTCTCCGCTCCCCATCTATATAGTCACATTCACATACCTCCTAGCTCAAAGCCCCTCCCTCTTGGGTTCCCCTACCATTATCTTCAGTTTCCCTCTCTCTACCACTCTGCCCACTTCCTTAGTCTATGATAGCGGCTAAATTTGACTGTCATTCAGTTTAGAAACAATATTATTTCAATCAATCACGCCCTTGTCATGCCAAAACAATCATGTTCAGTTTTAAACTCTGTCCAGGCTCACCCTGGCTTGACCTGAAGATTGATTGTTGGACATGACAGGTCCATACTTAATCTTTCAAACATACCCAAAACCCACTCCTCTCTTCCCTCCTGTCATGCTGTACTCATGATTAGTCTAAACTCTGTTCAACTCTGGCGTTGCTCTTTCCACTTTGTTTGAGTAGAGAGGCAAAAGACCATAGTCTGGTTTCAGTCTCTGATAAGGTAGAACAGCCATGGATTAGGTAAGAGTGAGCAATTTGACCCTAGGTCAGATCCCCACTTCACACACTCACACAGTGAAATGAACCAATTAAGTTCTTGCCTAGCAACAGAGAATTCTAACTATATGTTCGTAATTAACTCTGTTTATCTCATAGTCCACTAGAAAATTCACATCACTATCATCCCATCTATCTACACACCTATCATCCCATCTATCTAGACATCTATCATCCCATCTGTCTAGACATCTATCATCCCATCTGTCTAGACATCTATCATCCCATCTGTCTAGACATCTATCATCCCATCTGTCTAGACATCTATCATCTCATCTGTCTAGACATCTATCATCCCATCTGTCTAGACATCTATCATCCCATCTGTCTGACATCTATCATCCCATCTGTCTAGACATCTATTATCCCATCTGTCTACATTTACATTTACGTCATTTAGCAGACGCTCTTATCGAGAGTGACTTACAGTTAGTGCACACATTTTTTATTTATTTTTTATACTGGCCCCCCGTGGGAATCGAACCCACAACCCTGGCGTTGCAAACGCCATGCTCTAACAACTGAGCTACCTCCCTGCCGGCCATTCCCTCCCCTACCCTAGACGACGCTGGGCCAATTGTGCGCCGCCCCATTGGTCTCCCGGTTGCGGCCGGCTACAACAGAGCCTGGATTCGAACCAGGATCTCTAGTGGCACAGCTAGCACTGCGATGCAGTGCCTTAGACCACTGCGCCACTCGGGAGACTTGTCTAGACATCTATCATCCCATCTGTCTGACATCTATCATCCCATCTGTCTAGACATCTATTATCCCATCTATCTAGACATCTATCATCCCATCTGTCTAGACATCTATCATCCCATCTGTCTAGACATCTATCATCCCATCTGTCTAGACATCTATTATCCCATCTATCTAGACATATATCATCCCATCTTTCTGACATCTATCATCCCATCTGTCTGACATCTATCATCTCATCTGTCTGACATCTATTATCCCATCTGTCTAGACATCTATCATCCCATCTTTCTGACATCTATCATCCCATCTGTCTGACATCTATCATCCCATCTGTCTGACATCTATTATCCCATCTGTCTAGACATCTATCATCCCATCTGTCTAGACATCTATCATCCCATCTGTGTAGACATCTATCATCCCATCTGTCTAGACATCTATCATCCCATCTTTCTGACATCTATTATCCCATCTGTCTAGACATCTATCATCCCATCTGTCTAGACATCTATCATCCCATCTGTCTAGACATCTATTATCCAATCTGTCTAGACATCTATCATCCCATCTGTCTAGACATCTATCATCCCATCTGTCTAGACATATATCATCCCATCTGTCTAGACATCTATCATCCCATCTGTCTAGACATCTATCATCCCATCTGTCTAGACATCTATCATCCCATCTGTCTAGACATCTATTATCCCATCTGTCTAGACATCTATCATCCCATATGTCTAGACATCTATCATCCCATCTGTCTAGACATCTATCATCCCATCTGTCTAGACATCTATCATCCCATCTGTCTAGACATCTATCATCCCATCTGTCTAGACATCTATCATCCCATCTGTCTAGACATCTATCATCCCATCTGTCTAGACATCTATTATCCCATCTGTCTAGACATATATCATCCCATCTGTCTGACATCTATCATCCCATCTGTCTAGACATCTATTATCCCAACTATCTAGACATCTATCATCCCATCTGTCTAGACATCTATCATCCCATCTGTCTAGACATCTATCATACCATCTGTCTAGACATCTATTATCCCATCTGTCTAGACATCTATCATCCCATCTGTCTAGACATCTATTATCCCATCTATCTAGACATCTATCATCCCATCTTTCTGACATCTATCATCCCATCTGTCTGACATCTATCATCCCATCTGTCTGACATCTATTATCCCATCTGTCTAGACATCTATCATCCCATCTGTCTAGACATCTATCATCCCATCTGTCTAGACATCTATCATCCCATCTGTCTAGACATCTATCATCCCATCTTTCTGACATCTATCATCCCATCTGTCTAGACATCTATAATCCCATCTGTCTAGACATCTATCATCCCATCTGTCTAGACATCTATCATCCCATCTGTCTAGACATCTATCATCCCATCTGTCTAGACATCTATCATCACATCTGTCTAGACATCTATCATCCCATCTGTCTAGACATCTATTATCCCATCTGTCTAGACATCTATCATCCCATCTGTCTGACATCTATCATCCCATCTGTCTAGACATCTATTATCCCATCTGTCTAGACATCTATCATCCCATCTGTCTAGACATCTATCTTCCCATCTGTCTAGACATCTATTATCCCATCTGTCTAGACATCTATCATCCCATCTGTCTAGACATCTATTATCCCATCTATCTAGACATCTATCATCCCATCTTTCTGACATCTATCATCCCATCTGTCTGACATCTATCATCCCATCTGTCTGACATCTATTATCCCATCTGTCTAGACATCTATCATCCCATCTGTCTAGACATCTATCATCCCATCTGTCTAGACATCTATCATCCCATCTTTCTGACATCTATCATCCCATCTGTCTAGACATCTATCATCCCATCTGTCTAGACATCTATCATCCCACCTGTCTAGATATCTATCATCCCATCTGTCTAGACATCTATCATCCCATCTGTCTAGACATCTATCATCCCATCTGTCTAGACATCTATTATCCCATCTGTCTAGACATCTATCATCCCATCTGTCTGACATCTATCATCCCATCTGTCTAGACATATATTATCCCATCTGTCTAGACATCTATCATCCCATCTGTCTAGACATCTATCATCCCATCTTTCTGACATCTATCATCCCATCTGTCTGACATCTATCATCCCATCTGTCTGACATCTATTATCCCATCTGTCTAGACATCTATCATCCCATCTTTCTGACATCTATCATCTCATCTGTCTGACATATATCATCCCATCTGTCTGACATCTATTATCCCATCTGTCTAGACATATATCATCCCATCTGTCTAGACATCTATCATCCCATCTGTCTAGACATCTATCATCCCATCTGTCTAGACATCTATCATCCCATCTTTCTGACATATATCATCCCATCTGTCTAGACATCTATCATCCCATCTGTCTAGACATCTATCATCCCATCTGTCTAGACATCTATCATCCCATCTGTCTAGACATATATCATCCCATCTGTCTAGACATCTATCATCCCATCTGTCTAGACATCTATTATCCCATCTGTCTAGACATCTATCATCCCATCTGTCTGACATCTATCATCCCATCTGTCTGACATCTATTATCCCATCTGTCTAGACATCTATCATCCCATCTTTCTGACATCTATCATCTCATCCGTCTGACATCTATCATCCCATCTGTCTGACATCTATTATCCCATCTGTCTAGACATCTATCATCCCATCTGTCTAGACATCTATCATCCCATCTGTCTAGACATCTATCATCCCATCTTTCTGACATCTATCATCCCATCTGTCTAGACATCTATCATCCCATCTGTCTAGACATCTATCATCCCATCTGTCTAGACATCTATCATCCCATCTGTCTAGACATCTATTATCCCATCTGTCTAGACATCTTTCATCCCATCTGTCTGACATCTATCATCCCATCTGTCTAGACATCTATTATCCCATCTGTCTAGACATCTATCATCCCATCTGTCTAGACATCTATCATCCCATCTGTCTAGACATCTATTATCCCATCTGTCTAGACATCTATCATCCCATCTGTCTAGACATCTATTATCCCATCTATCTAGACATCTATCATCCCATCTTTCTGACATCTATCATCCCATCTGTCTGACATCTATCATCCCATCTGTCTGACATCTATTATCCCATCTTTCTAGACATCTATCCTCCCATCTGTCTAGACATCTATCATCCCATCTGTCTAGACATCTATCATCCCATCTGTCTAGACATCTATCATCCCATCTTTCTGACATCTATCATCCCATCTGTCTAGACATCTATCATCCCATCTGTCTAGACATCTATCATCCCATCTGTCTAGACATCTATCATCCCATCTGTCTAGACATCTATCATCCCATCTGTCTAGACATCTATCATCCCATCTGTCTAGACATCTATCTAACCGACCATCCAGCCATCTATTTATCTTGCCTTCCATCCATCCCATACCATCCCATCCTTAGAAAACGACATAAAGACAGACTTCTGAGAGACTAACAAACAGAAAGAGATTATCCCTATCTAGTTATATTACAAACTGTTTCAACATGCAGCCAGAGATTAATTATAGAAGTTCTCCTTTCTAAACTGTTAAAATATATTATTATTTAAAAAATAATAATAATAATTCTACTCTTGCAGTTTGTGTGTGTTTGCTCTAATTGGGAGAGTCTGTTCCTGACTTATCAAACAACCCAACTCCCACACTGCTGCTGCGTTCTGCTTCACACACACACACACACACACACACACACACACACACACACACACACACAAAGCCGTATCTCTCTCCAGTGTGAAAGGAGAAGATGAATCCTGCTGCGAACAAAGAGACAGGAGTGTGTAAGCCAAAAGTGGACACCAATGTTCTATCTCTCTCTCTCTCTCTCTCTCTCTCTCTCTCTCTCTCTCTCTCTCTCTCTCTCTCTCCCCCCCCCCCTCTCTCTCTCCCCCTCTCTTCAGGGATTTTGAGGGGAACCAGGTCTTAACCATCAACTACTCTACTCTGATGACCTGCAACCAGCTCACAGTACTGTAAGTGCAAAGTACTGCTGTGCATGCGTCTCTACGTGTGTGTCTGTGTCTCTGTGTCTGTGTCTGTGTCTGTGTGTCTGTGTGGACGTGTTTAACCAGAAGTCCCCACAAGAATAGGACAACAAAAATTTGACCAACTGGGGACATTTTGTTGGTCCCCACAAGGTAAAATGCTATTTTTAGGAGGTTTAGGGTTAAGGTTAGAATTAGTGTTAGGGTTAGAATTAGGTTTAGGGTTAGGGTTAGGAGATAGGGTTTGTTTTAGGGTTAGGGTTAGGGTAAGGAGTTAGGGTTAAGGTTAAGGTTAAGGTTAAGGTTAGGGTTAGGGTTAGGGTTAGGGTAACGGTACAGGTTAGGGTTAGGTTTAGGGTTAGGGAAAATAGGATTTTGAATGGGACTGAGTTGTATGTCCCCACAAGGTTAGCTGCGCAAGACTGTGTGTGTGTTTGTGGGTGTGTGTACACTGCAACTGTATGCACTTTTGTATGTGACCTCTCTCTACCTCTGCTGTCTTGGAATGCATCAACAGGAAACAATTGTTTTCCTCCAAAACAACCTGTCAGTCTGTCAGGACATGAATGTATCTGTGGTGTGTCTCTGTCGGTCTCCTAGATGATCTGAGTTCCTATCTGTATTTTCCTAGAACTTTCTTTCCTTCCTCTGTGGTACATTACAGATTCTCCCTCGAAGATAACTTGAGTTTGTTTGGATATCCCTGTCTGATCCGATATCCGGCAAACATCACTTTGCAACATCATTAAACACGTATCTCGAAGGAAATCTCAATGTGAAATTAGCTCGTTTCCTACAGGCATGGTTTTAAAACTGTTATCTGAAAGAGGAGTCTCTGTTGAGACAGTGTTGGTTTGTTAAGGTTGTGTCCCAAATGGGAACCTATTTCGTATATAGTGCACTACCTGTATAGGTAATAGGGTCCCATTTGGGACAGACACTAATTTCCCCTGTCTCTCTATCCTACAGGCGTGGTTTTAAAACGCAGTGAACTCATAGTAGTACATCTCAAAGGGGAATCTCTACAGACACAATGTTAGTCTGGTAGGAGTCCCACTCTGTTTGTATTACCTGGAGTCCTCTGGTCAAATCAGTTCTGCTACATACCTTGATGGTCTCGCTCTATTTTCTCTATAAGCCCTCACTCTCTCTCCCTCACTCTCTCTCCCTCACTCTCTCTCTCTCTCTCTCTCTCTCTCTCTCTCTCTCTCTCTCTCTCTCTCTCTCTCTCTCTCTCTCTCTCTCTCTCTCTCTCTCTCTCTCTCTCTCTCTGTTGCTCTCTCTCTCTCTCTCTCTCTCTCTCTCTCTCATTTAGATATAATGCTGTTTTTATTTATTTTTATTTTATTTTACCTTTATTTAACTAGGCAAGTCAGTTAAGAACAAATTCTTATTTACAATGACGGCCTACACCGGCCAAACCCGGAGGACGCTGGGCCAATTGTGCGTACTCCTCCATGGGAATATAATGATGATTCACACACTCAGGATTAGACAGCTGTGTCTGTGTGTGTGTGTGTGTGTGTGTGTGTGTGTGTGTGTGTGTGTGTGATAGATTGCTGTATTTGTGACTGACTCAGTACCAACATCAGTGGTGAATATTCAACAAGATCTCACGGTTTGATACATTTTACTTCAGATTCTGGCATTTGTCCACGTTTCGCTAAAAGTCAAATTTCGAAATTGCTCCAAACGTCAAATGTCAAGGTGTTTTGGACAGTATTGCTGTGCGATATGAGCGCGACATAATAGCCTATTTAATCTGAGAGCCTATACCAAGGCAGGAAATAGAAACACAATCATGTATTGATAAACAAAATATTGAACAACAATTCGTCTTTTGCATTTAGTTTTAAATTGTTCGAAAGAACAATCAATCTTGCAGAATGCGCGGCCAGTGTTTGGCACTCGCTATAGGTGGCATGCATTTTCTGTTTGAAAAGGTCATTGCAAAAGATTAAAACATTCTGCCCCCAACTCTACAGAAATGTGATAACATTTGCCATTGGACTTTATGTCACATCTACTCCAGCTCCCTCTCTCCGGCGCTCGACGTCGCCGGTCTACTAACCACCGTCCTGGCAACCCACCACTGGTCCTGGCAACCCACACCTGCGCCTCATCATTAGGCACACCTGGACTTCATCACTTCCCTGATTACTCCCCCTTTATCTGGCACTCCTTTGTTATCACCCATCAGGCAGTATTGTTTCAGTGTTATGTTCAGACGCTACTCTTGTTCCTGTATCCACTCTATGTTTGTTCTTATCAGACTCACCGACTGCACCTGCTTCCTGACTCCCAGCATCTTCGTTACACTTTATTTTAGAAACTATCATGGCCTAGTTCCATCCTCTCCAAATCATACAGAAAATGAGGGTGTTTTTGTTACCATGTAAGGTGAATGGAGGTTGTTTTCCAGGCAGAGTTGTAGCGCTCGTGCACAAGCGCAGAAATATTGTATCGTTTTGATTTATCAATGAAAACATGCGTATATGTTGCGTGCGATAAATCCCAATCATTTGTTGCACACGCAAATCCTTTAATCTTCACTTATGCTAGAATTCAGTAAGACATTTACAGTTGATAAATGAGGCCCCCTGGACGAACATCGGATTTCGAAGTGGATCTTGAGCGACCAATATTTAGCTAGAATATTTATCTCCTGTATTGATGTTTATTACAAATATGATTATGTTTTTTTATGTATTTCTCATAAAATAAACTCTTGGCAGCTTGTTACTGACACTGAATCAATCTAACAGCTGTTTTATGAGATATTATAGTCTGTGTCCCAAGGTGTCCCAAGGTGTGATTGTGTAGTGCAGTTTGTATGTGTCAGGTAAGGTATATGGGGGAGGTGTGACTGTGTGTTATTGTTTATGTGTCAGGTAAGGTGTGTGTGTGTGTGTGTGTGTGTGTGTGTGTGTGTGTGTGTGTGTGTGTGTGTGTGTGTGTGTGTGTGTGTGTGTGTGTGTGTGTGTGTGTGTGTGTGTGTGCGTGCGTGCGTGCGCGCGTGCGTGCATGCGTGTGTGTGATAAATAAGTGTTTGAAACAACTAAACTGTAGTGATACTCTCTGTCCCTGACAGGCTCCTAATGGACAACAAGATCACAACTCTTCCTGAGAACACTTTTCAGTCTCTAGTGGTTCTAGAAGAACTGTGAGTAGAACCCTAACAGAACAATGACAACTATTAGTAAAACCCTAACTGAACATTGACAACTATTAGTAGAACCCTAACGGAACAATGAGAACTACAACAATAGAACTAAACTGTGAGTAGAACCCTAACTGAACAATGAGAAGTAGAACAATAGAACTAAACTGTGAGTAGAACCCTAACGGAACAATGAGAAGTAGAACAACATAACTAAACTGTGAGTAGAACCCTAACGGAACAATGAGAAGTAGAACAATAGAACTAAACTGTGAGTAGAACCCTAACGGAACAATGAGAACTACAACAATAGAACTAAACTGTGAGTAGAACCCTAACGGAACAATGATAAGTAGAACAATATAACTCAACTGTGAGTAGAACCCTAACGGAACAATGAGAAGTAGAACAATATAACTAAACTGTGAGTAGAACCCTAACGGAACAATGAGAACTACAACAATATAACTAAACTGTGAGTAGAACCGTAACGGAACAATGATAAGTAGAACAATATAACTAAACTGTGAGTAGAACCCTAACGGAACAATGAGAAGTAGAACAATATAACTAAACTGTGAGTAGAACCCTAACGGAACAATGAGAAGTAGAACAATATAACTAAACTGTGAGTAGAACCCTAACGGAACAATGAGAAGTAGAACAATAGAACTAAACTGTGAGTAGAACCCTAACGGAACAATGAGAACTACAACAATATAACTAAACTGAGTAGAACCCTAACGGAACAATGAGAAGTAGAACAATAGAACTAAACTGTGAGTAGAACCCTAACTGAACAATGAGAACTACAACAATAGAACTAAACTGTGAGTAGAACCCTAACTGAACAATGAGAAGTAGAACAATAGCCCTGTGAGTAGAACACATTTCAGTTGCTGGTGGTGCTGGAAGAACTGTGAGTAACTACTACATCATTCATTCATTCTGTCTACCTGTCATTCTGTCTACCTGCTTACCTGTCATTCTGTATACATGTCATTCTGTCTACCTGTCATTCTGTCATTCTGTCTACCTGTCATTCTGTCTACTTGTCTACCTGTCATTCTGTCTACCTGTCATTCTGTCATTCTGTCTACCTGTCATTCTGTCTACTTGTCTACATGTCATTCTGTCTACCTGTCTACCTGTCATTCTGTCTACCTGTCTACGGGTCATTCTGTCTAATTGTCTACCTGTCATTCTGTCTATCTGACATTATGTCTACCTGTCATTCTGTCTACCTTTCATTCTGTCTATCTGACATTATGTCTACCTGTCATTCTGTCTACCTTTCATTCTATCACTGACATGTCTGTCTCTTATACAAGAGAACTTATAACAGTTTGAAAGGTTACCTTTAAATAGTTTGAAAGGTTAGCTATTAAAATGTTGAAAGATGAGCAATTAAAGAGTAAAATATTGCAATGGAGAGGAGCAGTGAGTAGGACTTTAATTTAATCCAAATCACCTGCAAGCAAGTGTCATTCATTTTATTTCACTCCGTGTTCTTTTGTTTCACTCTCTCTCTCTCTCTCTCTCTCTCTCTCTCTCTCTCTCTCTCTCTCTCTCTCTCTCTCTCTCTCTCTCTCTCTCTCTCTCTCCAATTTAAGGGTTTTATTGGCATGGGAAACATATGTTTACATTGCCAAAGCAAGTGAAATAGATAATAAACAAAATTGAAATAAACAATAAAAAATTAACAGTAAATATTACACTCACAAAAGTTCCAAAATAATAAAGACATTTCAAATGGCATATTATGTATATATACAGTGTTGTAACAATGTGCAAATAGTTAAAGTACAAATGGGAAAATAAATAAACATAAATATGGGTTGTATTTACAATGGTGTTTGTTCTTCACTGGTTGCCTTTTTCTTGTGGCAACAGGTCACAAATCTTGCTGCTGTGATGGCACACTGTGGTATTTCAACCAATAGATATGGGAGTTTATCAAAATTGGGTTTGTTTTCGATTCTTTGTGGGCCTGTGTAACATCAAGGAGAAATAGGAGTCTCTAATATGGTCATACATTTGGCAGGAGGTTAGGAAGTGCAGCTCAGTTTCCACCTCATTTTGTGGGCAGTGTGCACATAGCCTGTCTTCTCTTGAGAGCCAGTTCTGCCTACGGCGGCCTGTCTCAATAGCAAGGCTATGCTCACTGAGTCTGTACATAGTCAAAGCTTTCCTTAAGTTTGGGTCAGTCACAATGGTCAGGTATTCTGCCACTGTGTACTCTCTGTTTAGGGCCAAATAGCATTCTAGTTTGCTCTGTTTTTGCTGTTAATTCTTTCCAGTGTGCCAGGTAAATATCTTTTTGTTTTCTCATGATTTGGTTGCTCTCTCCCTCCCCCTCTCCCTCCCCCTCTCTCTCCCCCCTCCTCCTCCTCTCTCTCTCCCTTCCTGCTATCTCTCCCTCTCTCTCTCTCCCCCCCCCCCCTCCCTCTCTCTCCCCTCCCTCTGTTTTTTCTCTCCTTCTGTTTTCCAGAGACCTGTCGGACAACCGGATTACTGAACTCCCCAACAACACCTTTAAGAGCCTAAAGTCTCTCGTCAAACTGTGAGTCGCAGACTGTGTCCCAAATGGCACCCGATCACGGCATAACATCTGATAAAAAGGACTTAAGAAATGACAAATATATACTGTTAATTACCTCAGTTTAACAGCTTTAAGAGATTAAAGTCTCTCCTCACGCTGTGAGTCTAACAATACAGGACTTTTTATGTCTGCTTCTCCTCTGACCCTGGAAACGTGGCATTACCTCTGACAAACAGGGCTTAATTAAAGGTGACAGATGCTGTTCTACTGACAGTTAAAAACTGTTTGTCACAGTTAGTCACAGAATACCTGCCTGCCTGTCCATCTGCCTGTCAGACAGATCACTTTTTAACTTGTTGTTTACTTATTGTCACAGGAACATATCCCATAATCCTCTGTTCCACATCCACCCGGGTCACTTTGATCACCTGACCCAGCTCCAGTCCCTGTGAGTAGTACACATATCACCTACCAGTACCGTTCACTACCAGTACCTAACAACACCTACTAGTAACTACCAGTACCGTACACTACCAGTACCTAACAACACCTACTAGTAACTACCAGTACCGTACACTACCAGTACCTAACAACACCTACTAGTAACTACCAGTACCGTACACTACCAGTACCTAACAACACCTACTAGTAACTACCAGTACCGTTCACTACCAGTACCTAACAACACCTACTAGTAACTACCAGTACCGTACACTACCAGTACCTAACAACACCTACTAGTAACTACCAGTACCGTACACTACCAGTACCTAACAACACCTACTAGTAACTACCAGTACCGTACACTACCAGTACCTAACAACACCTACTAGTAACTACCAGTACCGTACACTACCAGTACCTAACAACACCTACTAGTAACTACCAGTACCGTACACTACCAGTACCTAACAACACCTACTAGTAACTACCAGTACCGTACACTACCAGTACCTAACAACACCTACTAGTAACTACCAGTACCGTACACTACCAGTACCTAACAACACCTACTAGTAACTACCAGTACCGTACACTACCAGTACCTAACAACACCTACTAGTAACTACCAGTACCGTACACTACCAGTACCTAACAACACCTACTAGTAACTACCAGTACCGTACACTACCAGTACCTAACAACACCTACTAGTAACTACCAGTACCATACACTACCAGTACCTAAAAACACCTACTAGTAACTACCAGTACCGTACACTACCAGTACCTAACAACACCTACTAGTAACTACCAGTACCGTACACTACCAGTACCTAACAACACCTACTAGTAACTACCAGTACCGTACACTACCAGTACCTAACAACACCTACTAGTAACTACCAGTACCCGTACACTACCAGTACCTAACAACACCTACTAGTAACTACCAGTACTGTACACTAACAGTACCTAACAACACCTACTAGGAACTACCAGTACTGTACACTACCAGTACCTAACAACACCTACTAGTAACTACCAGTACTGTACACTACCAGTACCTAACAACACCTACTAGTAACTACCAGTACCGTACACTACCAGTACCTAACAACACCTACTAGTAACTACCAGTACTGTACACTAACAGTACCTAACAACACCTACTAGGAACTACCAGTACTGTACACTACCAGTACCTAACAATACCTACCAGTACCTACCAATACCTACCAGTACCTACCAATACCTACCAGTACCTACCAATACCATACACTAACAGTACCTACCAATACCTACCAGTACCATACACTACCAGCACCTACGAGTATCTACCAGTACCGTACACTACCAGTACCTACAAGTATCTACCAGTACCTAGGAGTACCTAACAATACCTACCAGTACCTAACAATACCTGCCAGTACCTACCAGTACCATATACTACCAGTACCTACGAGTATCTACCAGTACCTACCAGTACCTAACAGTATCTACCAGTACCTAGCAATACCTACCAGTACCTACCAATACCATACACTAACAGTACCTACCAATACCTACCAGTACCATACACTACCAGCACCTACGAGTATCTACCAGTACCGTACACTACCAGTACCTACAAGTATCTACCAGTACCTAGGAGTACCTAACAATACCTACCAGTACCTAACAATACCTGCCAGTACCTACCAGTACCATATACTACCAGTACCTACGAGTATCTACCAGTACCTACCAGTACCTAACAGTATCTACCAGTACCTAACAATACCTACCAGTACCTACCGGTACTGTACACTACCAGTACCTACGAGTATCTACCAGTACCTACCAGAACCAAACAGTATCTACCAGTACCTAACAATACCTACCAGTACCTACCGGTACTGTACACTACCAGTACCTACGAGTATCTACCAGTACCTACCAGAACCTAACAGTATCTACCAGTACCATACACTATAGGAAGATACATGTTGACTATCTATGGTAAATAAATCTAATCAAGTTAATACACTGTGTGTTGTCTTGTCTTTAGAGGTCTGGAGGGTATTGAGATTCCAGACATCCAGACGAAGATGTTTGTACCCATGGGAAACCTCTCACACATGTATGTACATACTGTATCACATTCTATACTATATATCCTGTACATTACATTCTATACTATATGTCCTGTACATCACATTTTATGCTATATGTCCTGTACATCACATTCTATGCTATATGTCCTGTACATCACATTCTATACTATATGTCCTCTACTTCACATTCTATGCTATATGTCCTGTACATCACATTCTATACTATACGTCCTCTACTTCACATTCTATGCTATATGTCCTGTACATCACATTCTATACTATATGTCCTCTACTTCACATTCTATACTATATGTCCTGTACATGACCCCCCCCCCCCCCCGTAGCTACTTCAAGACATTCCAGTACTGTTCCTATGCGCCCCACGTGAGAACGTGTAAGCCCAACACAGACGGTATCTCTTCCTTCGAGGACCTGTTAGCCAACGTGGTGCTCAGGGTCTCTGTGTGGGTCATGGCCTTCATCACATGCTTCGGGAACATCTTCGTCATCGGGATGAGGTCTCTGATCAGGGCAGAGAACAACCTGCATGCTGCCTGCATCAAAGTCCTCTGCTGTGAGTTATATAGAATGTTTATATGCATGCACACATACACAAATACACACAGGCACACACACACACAGGCACACACACTCACACTGTGAGTGACAGTCATCAGGTCAGAGCAGCTGCTGATCTCAGATGGAGACCCCATGACAGATCAGACAAGACAGCTCCTTACAGCCTCTCTTTCTCTCTCTCTGACTCTCGCTCGCTTTCTTTCTCTCTTTTTCTCTCTCTTTCTCTCTCTCTCCATCTCTGTTTCTCTCTCTGCGTCTCTCTCACTTTCTCTCTCTCTCTCTCTCTCTCTCTCTCTCTCTCTCTCTCTCTCTCTCTCTCTCTCTCTCTCTCTCTCTCTCTCTCTCTCTCTCTCTCTCTCTCTCTCTCTCTCTCTCTCTCTCTCACTCTCTCAATCTCTCTCTCTCAATCTCTCTCCCTGTCTCTCTCTCTGGACCTGCTGTCACAACAAACTGATGTTACTAATCTATCAGTCATTACCTCTCGTCTCTCATCCCTCCTTCCTCTACTCTCTTTTCTTCCTCCGTCTTTCTCCTCATGTCTTCTTCTCCCTGTTTTCTTGCGGACTGGTGGCAGGTCAGAGAGAAAGGGCGGCTCCATAGAGAATGATAGAGGTCTCTAGGGTCCAAAGGGCCGTATTACCATGGGCAGTACCATTGAGGGCTTCTACCATTTTAATGTAGTCAACTGGGTGGGACTTCCAACTTCATTGGCTGATCCCTCCTGGTGACCCTGTTGGAGTCATGTCCAACCAGGTCATTAGTAGGGATCAGCCAATCGTGAAGAAGAATAGTTACCACTTCAAAATGGAGATAGCCTCAATGGCTCTTCCCATGCTGTCACAGACGCTATAATGACACAGATACAAAGATGAGACATCTATCTGTCTCTATGGGCAGCTCACTATAGCCTATTTTCCTCTCTTTCATATTTTCTCTTTCTCCCTCTCTTTCTCTCTATTATTTCACAACCAACTCCTCCTTCTCCTCTCCTCCATCTCTCCCCATCCCTCTCTCCTCTCTTCTCCTCTCGTCTCTCTCCCCCATCCCTCTCCACTGTGTAGATCTCAGTCAAGGTAAATGTGTCAGCAGGCCAGGCAGGTCTAAATGAAACTCAACTTAGCCAGCTCCAGACCATCTTGTCTTTCCTGCTTCCCCATTCCAGATCCTGCTGTCCCCTATATCTCTCTTCCCCATTCCAGATCCTGCTGTCCCCTATGTCTCTCTTCCCCATACCAGATCCTGCTGTCCCCTATGTCTCTCTTCCCCATACCAGATCCTGCTGTCCCCTATGTCTCTCTTCCCCATACCAGATCCTGCTGTCCCCTATCTCTCTCTTCCCCATACCAGATCCTGCTGTCCCCTATGTCTCTCTTCCCCATACCAGATCCTGCTGTCCCCTATGTCTCTCTTCCCCATACCAGATCCTGCTGTCCCCTATCTCTCTCTTCCCCATACCAGATCCTGCTGTCCCCTATATCTCTCTTCCCCATACCAGATCCTGCTGTCCCCTATATCTCTCTTCCCCATACCAGATCCTGCTGTCCCCTATCTCTCTCTTCCCCATACCAGATCATGCTGTCCCCTATGTCTCTCTTCTCCATACCAGATCCTGCTGTCCCCTATATCTCTCTTCCCCATACCAGATCCTGCTGTCCCCTATCTCTCACAGACTCACTGCAGAATCGGACAATTTTCTCCATAAACGTCACATTTCTAAGGTTAAGTTTAAGCATTATTTACGAATTGTTAAATTAAGGGATTAAGATTTGGGATAGGGTTAAAACAAAAACAACTCCACGGTTAAGTTGAGGCATTGATTCTGAATGGTTAAGTAAAAAAATTAAGAACATTTAAAAACGCGAGTGCCTAGCACTGGGATTGAACACGTTACCCTTGGAGCCGGAGCTCGTGGCTTTCGCCCATCCATCCACAACGCTTTAGCAAAACCCAAGCCTACTTGATAGTAATAGCGCTCACCGCTGCCCCTAGTGGCCGGATCTGGTTGTCGAATTTCAAAGTTGAGCTTGAGCAACCTGGCCTCTTTTTGTTGTTTTTAGCTGATAGGAGTGGAACCCGGTGTGGTCGTCTGCTGCAACAGCCCATCCGTGACAAGGACCGACGAGTTGTGCATTCCGAGATGCCGTTCTGCACACCACTGTTATTAGCTGTAGTGTTGTAACAATAATGCAAATAGTTGAAGTATGAAAGGGAAAATAAAGAGGTATACAGTAGAATAAATAAATAACAAATAAATAAATATAAATATAGGTTGTATTTATAATGATGTTTGTTCTTCACTGGTTGCCCTTTTCTTGTGCTGCTGTGATGACCCACTGTGGTATTTCACCTAATTGGTATGGAAGTTTGTCGAAAAAATACATAATAATAATAATCTTTGTGGGTCTGTGTAATCTGAGGGAAATATGTGTCTCTAGTATGGTCATACATTTGACAGAAGGTTAGGAAGTGCAGCTCAGTTTCCAACTCATTTTGTGGGCAGTGGGCATATTTATATAGCCTGTCTTCTCTCGAGAGCCAGGTCTGCCTATAGCGACCTCTCAATAGCAAGGCTATGGTCACTGAGTCTATACATAGTCAAAGTTTTTCTTAATTTTGGATACAGTCACAGGGGTCAGGTATTCTGCCACTGTGTACTCTCTGTTTAGGGCCAAATAGCATTCCAGTTTGCTCTGTTTTTTGCGGATAAAAAAATCCAATGTGTCAAGTAATTATCTTTTTGTTTTCTCATGATTTGGTTGGGTCTAATTGTGTTGCTGTCCTGGGACTCTGTGGGGTCTGTTTGTGTTTGTGAACAGAGCCCCAGGACCAGCTGGCTGAGGGGGACTCTTCTCCAGGTTCGTCTCTCTGTAGGTGAGGGCTTTGTTATGGAAGGTATGAGAATTGCTTCCTTTTAGGTAATTCTGCTCTGCATGCATTATTTGGTGTTTAACGTTGTACACAGAATATGTTTTTGCTAAATTCTGCATGCAGAGTTTAAATTTGGTGTTTGTCCCATTTTGTGAATTCTTGGTTGGTGAGCGGACTCCAGACCTCACAACCATAAAAGGCAATGGAATGGGTTCTATAACTGATTCAAGTATTTTTAGCCAGATCCTAATTGGTATGTCGAATTTTATGTTCCTTTTGATGGAATAGAAGGCCCTTCTTGCCTTGTCTCTCAGATCGTTCACAGCTTTGTGGAAGTTACCTGTGGCGCTGATGTTTAGGCTAAGGTAGGTATAGTTTTTTTGTGTGCTCTAAGGCAACAGTGTCTAGATGGAATTTGTATTTGTGGTTCTGGCAGCTGGAACACCATTTGTTTTGGAACACCATTATTTTTGTCTTACTGAGATTCACTGTCAATGCCCAGGTCTGACAGAATATGTGCATAATATCTACAGTAGGTGCTGCTATAGGCCCTCCTTGGATGGGGACAGTAGCACTGAATCATCAGCAAACAGTAGACATTTGACTTCAGAGTCTAGCAGGTTGAGGCCGGGTCCTGCAGACTGTTCCAGTGCCCTTGCCAATTCATTGATATACAGTGCATTCGGAAAGTATTCAGACCCATTCACTTTTTCCACATTTTGTTACGTTACAGCCTTATTCTAAAATGTATTACATTATTTTTTTCCTCATCAATCTACACACAATACCCCATAATGACAAAGCAAAAACTGGTTCTTAGAAAATGTTGCTATTTTATTCAAAATAAAAAACAGAAATAACTTATTGACATAAGTATTTAGACCATTTGCTATGAGACTCGAAACTGAGCTCAGGTGCATCTTGCTTCCATTGATCATCCTTGAGATGTTTCTACAACTTGATTGGAGTCCACCTGTCGTACATTCAATTGATTGGACATGATTTGGAAAGGCACACACCTGTCTATATAAGGTCCCACAGTTGACAGTGCATGTCAGAGCAAAAACCAAGCCATGAGGATGAAGGAATTGTCCGTAGAGCTCCGAGACAGGATTGTGTTGAGGCACAAATCTGGGGAAGGTTACCAAAAAATGTCTGCAGCATTGAAGGTCCCCAAGAACACAGTGGCCTCCATCATTCTTAAATGGAAGAAGTTTGGAACCAACAAGACTCTTCCTAGAGCTGGCCGCCCAGCCAAACTGAGCAATCGGGGGAGAAGGGCCTTGATCAGGGAGGTGACCAAGAACCCGATGGTCACTCTGACAGAGCTCCAGAGTTCCTCTGTGGAGATGGGAAACCAGAAGGACAACCATCTCTGCAGCACTCCACAAATCAGGCCTTTATGCTAGAGTGGCCAACGGAAGCCACTCCTCAGTAAAAGGCACATGACAGCCCGCTTGGAGTTTGCTAAAAGGCACCTAAAGCACTCTCAGACTATGAGAAACAAGATTCACTGGTCTGATGAAACCAAGATTGAACTCTTGGGACTGAATGCCAAGTGTCACGTCTGGAGGAAACCTGGCACCGTCCCTACGGTAAAGCATGGGGGTGGCAGCATCATGCTGTGGGGTTGTTTTTCTACGGCAGGGACTTAGAGACTAGTTAGGATCGAGGCAAAGATTAACGGAGCAAAGTACAGAGAGACCCTTGATGAAAACCTTCTCCAGATTACTCAGGACCTCAGAATGGGGCGAAGGTTCACCTTCCAACAGGACAACGACCCTAAGCACACAGCCAAGACAAGCAGGAGTAGCTTTGGGACAAGTCTTTGAATGTCCTTTAGTGGCCCAGCCAGAGCCTGGACTTGAACCAGATTGAACATCTCTGGAGAGAACAGAAAATACCTGTGCAGCAACGCTCCCCATCCAACCTGACAGAGCTTGAGAGGATCTGCAGACAAGAATGGGAGAAACTCCCCAAATACAGGTGTGCCAAGCTTGTAGCGTCATACCCAAGAAGACTTGAGGCTGTAATCGCTGCCAAAGGTGCTTCAACAAAGTACTGGATAAAGGGTCTGAATACTTATGTAAATTAGATATTTCATTATTATTATTATTATTATTATTTTGCAAAAGATTCTAAAAACGGTTTCTGCTTTGTAATTACGGGGTATTGTGTGTAGATTTCATGAGGGAAAAAAACAATTGAATCAATTTTGGAATAAGGCTGTAACATAACAAAATGTGGAAAAAGTCAAGTGGTCTGAATACTTTCCAAATCCATCGTTTTTGTCGAAATTACTCAGGCTCAGAAAATTTGCCAGCAATATTTAAACCATGTCTCTGATTTTTTAAGCAGATGTAAGAGACTAGATCACTCAGGAACACCCAACACCACTTGGAAAGCCATTATGTTTTGTCTTTTGCAAAAAAACATTGTTTAATTGTCCCGCAGAAAAATAAAACCCTATCCCAGGGTTAGGTTTTCAGTAGACTGAGGTGGGTGTTCCTTTAACTTTTTACCTGGACTTTGCTCCTTTCATCTTTATTTTGATCCTAACAAAGTCCCCAGTCCTTGCCGGTGACAAGCATGCCCATAACATGACGCAGCCACCACGATACTTGAAAATACAAAGGGCTCAACAATATTGCATTCTCTCCATATTGTCACGTTGTATAAGGATTTGAAGACAGGCGCAGGAATACATAATAGGGGTTTTCTTTTCTCCACCCAACACAAGGTACGTCATGAACAACGACGGGGACGAAGCCCAAAACAAACACATATATATATATATATATATATATATATATATATATATATATATATATATAACACAGGGATGTAACCCAAACAAAAGAGTGAGGTGTAAACCTCTAAAAAATACACAGGACGAGACCCGTAATACCAAGAGCACAATCTCTAAACAATACACGGGACAAGACCCATAATAACAAGAGCACAATCTCTAAACAATATACGGGACAAGACCCATAATAACAAGAGCACAATCTCTAAACAATACACGGGACGAGACCCGTAATAACAAGAGCACAATCTCTAAACAATACACGGGACGAGACCCATAATACCAAGAGCACAATACACGGTCTGACACAATGTCCTCCGGGATCCCATAGTGCCGGAAGACGTGCGTAAAAAGAGCCTCTGCAGTTTGCATGGCCGACGGGAGCCCAGGCAGAGGAAGGAGGAGACAAGCTTTGGAAAATCGGTCCACAACGACGAGAACGGCGGTGTTCCCCTGGGAGGGGGGAAGGTCAGGGTCAGTTACAAAGTCCACCGAGAGGTGAGACCAGGGTCGTTGTGGAACCGGCAGGGGAAGGAGCTTTCCATAAGGGAGGTGTCTGGGTGACTTTGACTGTGCACAGATGGAGCAGGAAGAGACGTAAACCCGGACGTCCCTAGCCAAGGTGGGCCACCAGTACTTCTCAGTCAGGCAGGCGATGGTACGGCCTATTCCAGGATAACCCGACACGCGGTTCTCCGGGCACTGTGCAGGTGTGGGTTCCGTACGCAGGGCCTGCCGTATGTCAGCGTCCACATCCCACACCACTGGCGCAATGATACGGAGCAGAGAGATGATGGGGGTCTCCTCTTCCTGCCTCTCCTCTGCCTGGGTTGGAGCAGGGGAATTCCCTGGCTTGTCACCTCCTCGCCTATTAGTGGATAGAGGGCAGGTCGGGAAGAAATGACCCCTTTCTCCACCATAGGAGCAGAGGCCCAGATTCCTCATTCTCCTACGCTCTGCCTTGGGCAAACGTGCAGAGCCCACCTCCATCGGCTCTGGCCACGGAGCAGGTGTAGCCATGGGCTCCGGATTCTGCGCAGGTCTTCGTCGGGACCGCAGGAGGTTGTCCAATCGGATCGCCATGCTAATGAGCTGGTCGAGTGACAGGTTGTCATCATGGCAGGCTAACTCCATCTGTACCTCCTCCTGCAGTCTGCTGCGGATCACGGTGACCAGAGCTGACTCGTTCCATCCGGTGGAGGCCGCGATGGTCCGGAACTCAAGGGCAAACACCAAGGCAGTCCTAGATCCCAGGCGTAGTCGGAGTAGACGCTCACCCCCCTCTCAGCCCTCCACAGGATGATCAAACACCGAGCGGAAGAGGAGGGTGAAGTGCTCGTAGGACTCAACCTCGGGTCCGCCCGTTTTCCAAACCACAGCACCCCAGTCCAGGGCCCGTCCGGTCAGTGCCGAGATGACAGTGGCAACCCTGTTTCTCCCAGAGACAGCCTCGGCGTAGCGAGCGAGGTACTGGTCGCATTGCAGAAGGAATCCCTTGCATCTCGCTGGCACACCATCAAAGCGCTCCGGGAGGGACAGTGGTATTCCGCGGACCGGCTCAGATGGAACGGAGGCATGTAGTGGTGGTGTGGGGGCTGGTGCCGGAACCAATGCTGGAGATTGGAGGGACTGCACTTTCCCCTCCAACCGCAGGATGGTTGCCAGCACGCTGTCCATGGCGCTGCCGAGTCTGGAGAGACAGACCTCGTAATGCTGGACTGTCTCTACGATGGTCGCCAGCTCGGCCTTTCCCACTGTCTCCATTTTTATGGGTTGATTATTCTGTCACGTTGTATGAGGATTTGAAGCCAGGCGCAGGAATACGTAATAGGGCTTCTATTTTCTCCACCCAACAAAAGGAACAACGATGGGGACGAAGTCCAAAACAAACACGTATATATATTACACAGGGATGTAACCCAAACAAAAGAGTGAGACCCGTAATACCAAGAGCACAATCTCTAAACAATACACGGGACGAGACCCGTAATAACAAGAGCACAATCTCTAAACAATACACGATACTCACGAGACCAACGGACATGGGACAATAATCGACAATGGGGAACAGAGGGCACATATAGGCCTCCTTGTAGCTCAGTTGGTAGAGCATGGCGCTTGCAACGCCAGGGTTGTGGGTTTGATTCCCACGGGGGGCCAGTATGAAAATGTATGTACTCACTAACTGTAAGTCGCTCTGGATAAGAGCGTCTGCTAAATGACTAAAATGTAAAATATGTACATTTACGTTTTAGTCATTTAGCAGACGCTCTTATCCAGAGCGACTTACAGTTATTGAGTGCATACATTATTTTAAAAAAATTATAATCATACTAGCCCCCCGTGGGAATCGAACCCACAACCCTGGCGTTGCAAACGCCATGCTCTACCAACTGAGATACATCCCTGCCGGCCATTCCCTCCCCTACCCTGGACAACACTGGGCCAATTGTGCGCCTCCCCATGGGTCTCCCGGTTCGAACCTGGATCTCTAGTGGCACAGCTAGCACTGCGATGCAGTGCCTTAGACTACTGCGCCACTCGGGAGTCCTATACACATACTAATCAAGGGGAATGGGAACCAGGTGTGCGTAATGAGACAAGACAGTCCGGGGAAGGTGGTAATGATCCATGTCAGTGATGCCTTGAAAGCCGGGGACGTAGACCTCCGGGACTGGTGAATGGAATGAGCAGCAGTATCGGGGGGATCCATGACACATATTACTGACCTGTATGACATACTGCAAGATAACACAGCAAATAAATTAACTTTTTGGCCTAAATTAAAAACTACAGAGTTGGGTCAAATCCAATACAACACAGAGTGAAACCCTCTCTATTTTCAAGTATTGTGGTGGCAGCATAATGTTATGGGTATGCATGTCAACGCCAGGGACTGGGTGTCACGTTGTATAATGATAGGAGATAGGTGCAGGAATACGTAATAGGGTTTTTTATTTCTCCACCCAACACAAGGTACGTCATGCAAAAACAACGGGGACGAAGCCCAAAACAAACACGTATATACACTAACGTTCAAAGGTCACTTAGAAATGTCATTTTATTCCATGAAAACATACATGAAATTAGTTTGAATAGGAAATATAGCAAAATGCATAGGAAATGTAGTCATTGACAAGGTTAGAAATACTGATTTTTAATATAAATAATAATTGTGTCCTTCAAACTTTGCTTTCATCAAAGAATCCTCCATTTGCAGCAATTACAGCCTTGCAGACCTTTGGCATTCTAGTTGACAATTTGTTGCGGTAATCTAAAGAGATTTCACCCCATGCTTCCTGAAGCACCTCCCACAAGTTGGATTGGCTTGATGGGCACTTCTTACGTACCATACGGTCAAGCTGCTCCCACAACAGCTCAATAGGGTTGAGATCCGGTGACTGTGCTGGCCACTCCATTATAGACAGAATACCAGCTGACTGCTTCTTCCCTAAATAGTTCTTGCATAGTTTGGAGCTATGCTTTGGGTCATTGTCCTGTTGTAGGAGGAAATTGGCTCCAATCAAGTGCCGTCCACAGGGTATGGCATGGCGTTGCAAAATGGAGTGATAGCCTTGTTTCTTCAAGTTTGTTCAAAGTGAAAGAAAGTTCTAGCTAATCCCCCATTGCTGTCCATCAATGATTCCAACCAACAAGCTTGAGCAATGTTGACAAAAACAACATATATATGTTGCCCTAAGAGTTGTAGAATCTTATTCCAAATGATTCACAGCTGTAATGGCTGCCAAAGGTGCTTCCACCAAGCATTAATGTTAAAATGAGGTGTGAAGACATATGCCATCAAGACATCTTTGTTTTTCTTATTTTTCCTTAATTTGGAAAATGTTCTATAACTTTCTTTCACTTTTAAAATATGGAGTAGGTTGTGTAGATCTGTAGGTAAAATTACATTTAATGGGGGTGTAGACTTTCTATAGGCACAGTACAGTGAGGGAAAAAAGTATTTGATCCCCTGCTGATTTTGTACGTTTGCCCACTGACAAAGAAATGATTAGTCTATAATTTTAATGGTAGGTTTATTTGAACAGTGAGAGACAGAATATAAAGAAAAACGCATGTCAAAAATGTTATAAATTGATCTGCATTTTAATGAGGGAAATAAGTATTTGACCCCCTCTCAATCAGAAAGATTTCTGGCTCCCATGTGTCTTTTATACAGGTAACAAACTGAGATTAGGAGCACACTCTTAAAGGGAGTGCTCCTAATCTCAGCTTGTTACCTGTATAAAAGACACCTGTCCATAGAAGCAATCAATCAGATTCCAAACTCTCCACCATGGCCAAGACCAAAGAGCTCTCCAAGGATGTCAGGGACAAGAGTGTAGACCTACACAAGACTGGAATGGGCTACAAGACCATCGCCAAGTTGCTTGGTGAGAAGGTGACAACAGTTGGTGCGATTATTCGCAAATGGAAGAAACACAAAATAACTGTCAATCTCCCTTGGCCTGGGGCTCCATGCAAGATCTCACCTCGTGGAGTTGCAATGATCATGAGAACGATGAGGAATCAGCCCAGAACTACACGGGAGGATCTTGTCAATGATCTCAATGCAGCTGGGACCATAGTCACCAAGAAAACAATTGGTAACACACTACGCCGTGAAGGACTGAAATCCTGCAGCGCCCGCAAGGTCCCCCTGCTCAAGAAAGCACATATACAGGCCCGTCTGAAGTTTGCCAAATGATTCAGAGGAGAACTGGGTGAAAGTGCTGTGGTCAGATGAGACCAAAATCGAGCTCTTTGGCATCAACTCAACTCGCCGTGTTTGGAGGAGGAGGAATGCTGCCTATGACCCCAAGAACACCATCCCCACCGTCAAACATGGAGGTGGAAACATTATGCTTTGGGGGTGTTTTTCTGCTAAGGGGACAGGACAACTTCACCGCATCAAAGGGACGATGGACAGCGCCATGTACCGTCAAATCTTGGGTGAGAACATCCTTCCCTCAGCCAAGGTATTGAAAATGGGTCGTGATGGGTATTCCAGCATGACAATGACCCAAAACACATGGCCAAGGCAACAAAGGAGTGGCTCAAGAAGAAGCACATTAAGGTCCTGGAGTGGCCTAGCCAGTCTCCAGACCTTAATCCCAAAGAAAATCTGTGGAGGGAGCTGAAGGTTCGAGTTGCCAAACTTCAGGCTCGAAACCTTAATGACTTGGAGAAGATCTGCAAAGAGGAGTGGGACAAAATCCCTCCTGAGATGTGTGCAAACCTGGTGGCCAACTACAAAAAACGTCTGACCTCTGTGATTGCCAACAAGGGTTTGGCCACCAAGTACTAAGTCATGTTTTGCAGAGGGGTCAAATACTTATTTCCCTCATTAAAATGCAAATCAATTTATAACATTTTTGACATGCGTTTTTCTGGATTTTGTTGTTGTTGTTCTGTCTCTCACTGTTCAAATAAACCTACCATTAAAATTATAGACTGATCATGTCTTTGTCAGTGGGCAAACGTACAAAATCAGCAGGGGATCAAATACTTTTTTCCCTCACTGTATGTTGAAGAGGGTGGGGCTCAAGCTACATCCCTGTCTCACCCCATGACCCTGAGGAAAGAAATATGTCTGTTTTAATAGCACTCTTGTTGTTTGTGTACATTGATTTTATGTTGTATGTTTTTCCCCCAACATCTCTTTCCATCAATTTATATAGCAGACCCTCATGCCAAATTGAGTTCTTCAAAACATGAGAAGACTTTACTTTTGTTTTGGCAATGGGTTCTATAACCGATTCAAGTATTTTTAGCCAGATCCTAATTGGTATGTCAAATTTTATGTTCCTTTTGATGGCATAGAAGGCCCTTCCTGCCTTGTCTCTCAGATCGTTCACAGCTTTGTGGAAGTTATCTGTGGCGCTGATGTTTAGGCCGAGGTATGTATAGTTTTTTGTGTGCTCTAGGGCAACGGTGTCTAGATGGAATTTGTATTTGTGGTCCTGGCAACTGGACCTTTTTTGGAACACCATTATTTTTGTCTTACTGAGATTTACTGTCAGGGCCCAGGTCTGACAGAATCTGTGCATAAGGTCTAGGTGCTGCTGTAGGCCCTCCTTGGTTGGGGACAAAAGCACCAGATCATCAGCAAACAGAAGACATTTGACTTTAGATTCTAGCAGGGTGAGGCCGGGTGCTGCAGACTGTTCTAGTGCCCTTGCCAATTTGTTGATATTATTGTTGAAGAGGATGGGGCTGAAGCTGCATCCCTGTCTCACCCCACGGCCCTGTGGAAAGAAATGTGTGTGTTTTTTGCCAATTTTAACCCCACACTTGTTGTTTGTGTACATGGATTTTATAAGGTCGTATGTTTTTCCCCCAAGTCCACTTTCCATCAATTGTATAGCAGACCATCATGCCAAATTGAGTCAAAAGCTTTTTTCAAATCAACAAAGCATGAGAATACTTTGCCTTTGTTTTGGGTTTATTTGTTTGTCAATTAGGGTTTTCAAGGTAAATACGTGGTATGTTGTACGGTAATTTGGTAAAAAGCCTATTTGACATTTGCTCAGGACATTGTTTTCACTGAGGAAATGTAGGAGTATGCTGTTAATGATAATGCAGAGGATTTTCCCAAGGTTGCTGTTGACACATATCCCACTTTAGTTATTGGGGTTGAATTTCTCTCCACTTTTGTGGATTGGGGTGATCAGTCCTTGGTTCCAAATATTGGGGAAGATGCCAGAGCTGAGGATGATGTTAAAGAGTTTATCATTTAATATAGGATACCATCAACAGCACAGGCCTTTTGGGGTTGGAGGGTTTTGTATTTTGTCCTGTAGTTTCATTATAATTGGATAATCCAGTGGGTTCTGGTAATCTTTAACATCTTATTCTAAGATTTACAGTGTATATGTTTTTGCTGTTTGTTCTTTGTTATAGAGCCGAAAAGATTTGAGAAGTGGTTTATCTCCATTTTGGATAGAAAACTCTTCGTGTTGTTGTTTGTTAAGTGTGTTCCAATATTCCCAGAAGTGATTTGATTCTATGGATTCTTCCATCACATTGAGATGATTTCTAATGTACTGTTCCTTATCTTTTCTTAGCGTATTTCTGTATTGTTTTAGTGATTCACTGTAAGCTCAGGTTTTCTGGGTCTCTATGTCTTTGGTTGGATAGGTTTCTCAATTTCTTTCTTAGGGTTTTTGCATTCTTCATCAAACCATTTGTCATTGTTTTTTTTGTTTTTGTTTTTTTGTTTGTCTGCTTGACATTTTTAGATTTGATAGAGAAGCTGAAATGTCAAATATACTGTTTAGGTTTTCTACATGCAAGTTTATACCTTCACTATTACAGTGAAACATTTTGTCCAGGAAATTGTCTAAAAGGATTGGATTTATTGTTGACCAATAGATTGTTGGTAGGTTTCTACTCTACTTTCCTTCCATCTATAGCATGTCTTAATATTATTCAGTTCCTTTGGCTTTGATGCCTCATGATTGAGTATTGCTCTGTTCAAATAGACTGTGATTTTGCTGTGATCTGATAGGGGTGTCAGTGGGCTGACTGTGAATGCCCTAAGAGACTCTGGGTTGAGGATGGTGATTAAGTAATCTACAGTACTACTGGGAACGAGCTGTAGGTGTACCTACCTTAGGAGTCCCCTTTGAAGCCTACCATTGACTATGTACTGACCCTGCATGTGACAGTGCTGCAGGAGTTGTGACCCATTTTTGTTGGTTGTTTTGTCATAATTGTGTCCAGGGGGGTATATTTGGGAGGGAAAGCTGTCACCTCCAGGTAAGTGCTTGTTGCCCTGTGTGCTAAGAATGTAATGTTATTGTCCATATACTAGTACATGTCCCTGGGCCTGGAAATGATTGACCTCACCCTTTAGGATGGAGCAGCTGTCTTCATTAATGTATGGGGATTCTAGTGGGGGGGATATAGGCAAAAAGGAGGACATTTTTCTCTGTTAAGACTATTTCCTTTTTAATTTCTAGCTCTCTCTCTCTCTCTCTCACCATCTCTCTCAACACAAGACCAAACTACCCAGATAAAATCTTGAACTCTTGAACCCCATCGCAAATTTACAGTCAGTGAAAATGTATTAGAGATCTCGCTCTCTCGTTCTCCCCAGGTGCAGACTGTCTGATGGGAGTGTATCTGTTCTTTGTCGGTGTGTTTGATGTGAAGTTCCGAGGGGAGTACAATCGGAACGCTCTCCTGTGGATGGAGAGTGTGGAATGTCGAACCATCGGATTCCTGGCTATGCTCTCCTCAGAGGTGAATTAACACACACACACACACACACACACACACACACACACACACACACACACACACCTGTGGATAGAGAGAAAGTCCTCAGAGGTACCATGAGGATGATGAGTATAGTTATCTGATTCGGTTAACGGACATAAATCAAATCAAATCAAATCAAATGTTATTTGCCACCACATGCGCCGAATACAACAAGTGTAGACATTACAGTGAAATGCTTACTTACAAGCCCTTAACCAACAATGCAGTTTTTTAGTAAATAATAGATAAGTACAAAATTAAAAAACAAAAAATTAAAACAAAAAAAAGCACGTTTCCCAAAGTGAAGTTTTAATATATTGCTCTGTTCTCATTCTGATTCTTCCAGAACGTCATGTCCTGTCTGCAGGCTAACTCACAATGTTCTGAATATATTTCCTCTCCCAATAAATGTCTGAGGAAGTGTTCCTAACGGCACCCTACAGTGCACTAGTTTAGGGTGCCGTTTGGTGTGTCGTTTGGGACGCAGCCTGAGTGTTTAATCTGTTTCCCCTGAACAAGTCTGGAGGATCACCATGTTCTAGTAGTCCCAGTCTGTTTGTGCCATCATGCCAAATCATTGTCACTCATTGGGTCCCAGTCTGTTTGGCAGGACAATTCCATGGTCGGCAAGAGAGTAGAAACAGACGGGCAGTCTACTGTTCTACTACAGGATCTACTGTTCTACTACAGGGTCTACTGTTCTACTACAGGGTCTACTGTTCTACTACAGGGTCTACTGTTCTACTACAGGGTCTACTGTTCTACTACAGGGTCTACTGTTCTACTACAGGGTCTACTGTTCTACTACAGGGTCTACTGTTCTACTACAGGATCTACTGTTCTACTACAGGATCTACTGTTCTACTACAGGGTCTACTGTTCTACTACAGGGTCTACTGTTCTACTACAGGGTCTACTGTTCTACTACAGGGTCTACTGTTCTACTACAGGATCTACTGTTCTACTACAGGGTCTACTGTTCTACTACAGGATCTACTGTTCTACTACAGGATCTACTGTTCTACTACAGGGTCTACTGTTCTACTACAGGGTCTACTGTTCTACTACAGGATCTACTGTTCTACTACAGGATCTACTGTTCTACTACAGGGTCTACTGTTCTACTACAGGGTCTACTGTTCTACTACAGGGTCTACTGTTCTACTACAGGATCTACTGTTCTGTTCTACTACAGGGTCTACTGTTCTACTACAGGATCTACTGTTCTACTACAGGGTCTACTGTTCTACTACAGGGTCTACTGTTCTACTACAGGATCTACTGTTCTACTACAGGGTCTACTGTTCTACTACAGGGTCTACTGTACTGTTCTACTACAGGATCTACTGTTCTACTACAGGATCTACTGTTCTACTACAGGGTCTACTGTTCTACTACAGGGTCTACTGTTCTACTACAGGGTCTACTGTTCTACTACAGGGTCTACTGTACTGTTCTACTACAGGGTCTACTGTTCTGTTCTACTACAGGGTCTACTGTTCTACTACAGGATCTACTGTTCTACTACAGGGTCTACTGTTCTACTACAGGGTCTACTGTTCTACTACAGGGTCTACTGTACTGTTCTACTACAGGGTCTACTGTTCTACTACAGGGTCTACTGTTCTACTACAGGATCTACTGTTCTACTACAGGATCTACTGTTCTACTACAGGATCTACTGTTCTGTTCTACTACAGGGTCTACTGTTCTACTACAGGGTCTACTGTTCTACTACAGGATCTACTGTTCTGTTCTACTACAGGGTCTACTGTTCTACTACAGGGTCTACTGTTCTACTACAGGGTCTACTGTTCTACTACAGGATCTACTGTTCTACTACAGGATCTACTGTTCTACTACAGGATCTACTGTTCTACTACAGGATCTACTGTTCTACTACAGGGTCTACTGTTCTACTACAGGGTCTACTGTTCTGTTCTACTACAGGATCTACTGTTCTACTACAGGGTCTACTGTTCTACTACAGGGTCTACTGTTCTACTACAGGATCTACTGTTCTACTACAGGATCTACTGTTCTACTACAGGGTCTACTGTTCTACTACAGGGTCTACTGTTCTACTACAGGGTCTACTGTTCTACTACAGGGTCTACTGTTCTACTACAGGATCTACTGTTCTACTACAGGATCTACTGTTCTACTACAGGATCTACTGTTCTACTACAGGATCTACTGTTCTACTACAGGGTCTACTGTTCTACTACAGGGTCTACTGTTCTACTACAGGATCTACTGTTCTACTACAGGATCTACTGTTCTACTACAGGATCTACTGTTCTACTACAGGGTCTACTGTTCTACTACAGGGTCTACTGTTCTACTACAGGGTCTACTGTTCTACTACAGGGTCTACTGTTCTACTACAGGATCTACTGTTCTGTTCTACTACAGGGTCTACTATTCTACTACAGGGTCTACTGTTCTACTACAGGATCTACTGTTCTACTACAGGGTCTACTGTTCTACTACAGGGTCTACTGTTCTACTACAGGGTCTACTGTTCTACTACAGGGTCTACTGTTCTACTACAGGGTCTACTGTTCTACTACAGGATCTACTGTTCTGTTCTACTACAGGGTCTACTGTTCTACTACAGGATCTACTGTTCTACTACAGGATCTACTGTTCTACTACAGGGTCTACTGTTCTACTACAGGGTCTACTGTTCTACTACAGGGTCTACTGTTCTGTTCTACTACAGGGTCTACTGTTCTACTACAGGGTGTACTGTTCTACTACAGGATCTACTGTTCTGTTCTACTACAGGGTCTACTGTTCTACTACAGGGTCTACTGTTCTACTACAGGGTCTACTGTTCTACTACAGGGTCTACTGTTCTGTTCTACTACAGGATCTACTGTTCTACTACAGGGTCTACTGTTCTACTACAGGGTCTACTGTTCTACTACAGGGTCTACTGTTCTACTACAGGATCTACTGTTCTGTTCTACTACAGGATCTACTGTTCTACTACAGGGTCTACTGTTCTACTACAGGGTCTACTGTTCTACTACAGGGTCTACTGTTCTACTACAGGGTCTACTGTTCTACTACAGGGTCTACTGTTCTACTACAGGATCTACTGTTCTACTACAGGATCTACTGTTCTACTACAGGGTCTACTGTTCTACTACAGGGTCTACTGTTCTACTACAGGGTCTACTGTTCTGTTCTACTACAGGGTCTACTGTTCTACTACAGGATCTACTGTTCTACTACAGGGTCTACTGTTCTACTACAGGATCTACTGTTCTACTACAGGGTCTACTGTTCTACTACAGGGTCTACTGTTCTACTACAGGGTCTACTGTTCTACTACAGGGTCTACTGTTCTACTACAGGGTCTACTGTTCTACTACAGGATCTACTGTTCTACTACAGGATCTACTGTTCTACTACAGGGTCTACTGTTCTACTACAGGGTCTACTGTACTGTTCTACTACAGGGTCTACTGTTCTACCACAGGATCTACTGTACTGTTCTACTACAGGGTCTACTGTTCTACTACAGGGTCTACTGTTCTACTACAGGGTCTACTGTTCTACCACAGGATCTACTGTTCTACTACGGGTCTACTGTTCTACTACAGGGTCTACTGTTCTACTACAGGATCTACTGTTCTACTACAGGATCTACTGTTCTACTACAGGGTCTACTGTTCTACTACAGGGTCTACTGTTCTACTACAGGGTCTACTGTTCTACTACAGGGTCTACTGTTCTACTACAGGGTCTACTGTTCTACTACATGATCTACTGTTCTACTACAGGATCTACTGTTCTACTACAGGGTCTACTGTTCTACTACAGGATCTACTGTTCTACTACAGGGTCTACTGTTCTACTACAGGGTCTACTGTACTGTTCTACTACAGGGTCTACTGTTCTACCACAGGATCTACTGTTCTACCACAGGATCTACTGTTCTACTACGGGTCTACTGTTCTACTACAGGGTCTACTGTTCTACTACAGGATCTACTGTTCTACTACAGGATCTACTGTTCTACTACAGGGTCTACTGTTCTACTACAGGGTCTACTGTTCTACTACAGGGTCTACTGTTCTACTACAGGGTCTACTGTTCTACTACAGGATCTACTGTTCTACTACAGGATCTACTGTTCTACTACAGGGTCTACTGTTCTACTACAGGGTCTACTGTACTGTTCTACTACAGGGTCTACTGTTCTACTACAGGGTCTACTGTTCTACTACAGGATCTACTGTTCTACTACAGGGTCTACTGTTCTACTACAGGGTCTACTGTTCTACTACAGGGTCTACTGTTCTACTACATGATCTACTGTTCTACTACAGGATCTACTGTTCTACTACAGGGTCTACTGTTCTACTACAGGATCTACTGTTCTACTACAGGGTCTACTGTTCTACTACAGGGTCTACTGTTCTGTTCTACTACAGGGTCTACTGTTCTACCACAGGATCTACTGTTCTACCACAGGATCTACTGTTCTACTACGGGTCTACTGTTCTACTACAGGGTCTACTGTTCTACTACAGGATCTACTGTTCTACTACAGGATCTACTGTTCTACTACAGGGTCTACTGTTCTACTACAGGGTCTACTGTTCTACTACAGGGTCTACTGTTCTACTACAGGGTCTACTGTTCTACTACAGGGTCTACTGTTCTACTACAGGGTCTACTGTTCTGTTCTACTACAGGATCTACTGTTCTACTACAGGGTCTACTGTTCTACTACAGGGTCTACTGTTCTACTACAGGATCTACTGTTCTACTACAGGGTCTACTGTTCTACTACAGGGTCTACTGTTCTACTACAGGGTCTACTGTTCTACTACAGGGTCTACTGTTCTACTACAGGGTCTACTGTTCTACTACAGGATCTACTGTTCTACCACAGGATCTACTGTTCTACCACAGGATCTACTGTTCTACCACAGGATCTACTGTTCTACTACGGGTCTACTGTTCTACTACAGGGTCTACTGTTCTACTACAGGATCTACTGTTCTACTACAGGATCTACTGTTCTACTACAGGGTCTACTGTTCTACTACAGGGTCTACTGTTCTACTACATGGTCTACTGTTCTACTACAGGGTCTACTGTTCTACTACAGGATCTACTGTTCTACTACAGGGTCTACTGTTCTACTACAGGGTCTACTGTTCTGTTCTACTACAGGGTCTACTGTTCTACTACAGGATCTACTGTTCTACTACAGGATCTACTGTTCTACTACAGGGTCTACTGTTCTACTACAGGATCTACTGTTCTACTACAGGGTCTACTGTCCTACTACAGGATCTACTGTTCTACTACAGGGTCTACTGTTCTACTACAGGGTCTACTGTTCTACTACAGGATCTACTGTTCTGTTCTACTACAGGGTCTACTGTTCTACTACAGGGTCTACTGTTCTACTACAGGATCTACTGTTCTACTACAGGGTCTACTGTTCTACTACAGGGTCTACTGTTCTACTACAGGGTCTACTGTTCTACTACAGGGTCTACTGTTCTACTACAGGATCTACTGTTCTACTACAGGGTCTACTGTTCTACTACAGGGTCTACTGTTCTACTACAGGATCTACTGTTCTACTACAGGGTCTACTGTTCTACTACAGGGTCTACTGTACTGTTCTACTACAGGGTCTACTGTTCTACTACAGGATCTACTGTTCTACTACAGGGTCTACTGTTCTACTACAGGGTCTACTGTTCTACTACAGGATCTACTGTTCTACTACAGGGTCTACTGTACTGTTCTACTACAGGGTCTACTGTTCTACTACAGGATCTACTGTTCTGTTCTACTACAGGGTCTACTGTTCTACTACAGGATCTACTGTACTGTTCTACTACAGGATCTACTGTTCTGTTCTACTACAGGGTCTACTGTTCTACTACAGGGTCTACTGTTCTACTACAGGGTCTACTGTTCTACTACAGGGTCTACTGTTCTACTACAGGATCTACTGTTCTACTACAGGGTCTACTGTTCTACTACAGGATCTACTGTTCTACTACAGGGTCTACTGTTCTACTACAGGGTCTACTGTTCTACTACAGGGTCTACTGTACTGTTCTACTACAGGGTCTGCAGGAATCAGTTGTCTTGACCTCTTGCTGATCTATCTGACTAGAGAGAGAGAGAGAGAGAGAGAGAGAGAGAGAGAGAGAGAGAGAGAGAGAGAGAGAGAGAGAGAGAGAGAGAGAGAGAGAGAGAGAGAGAGAGAGAGAGAGAGAGAGAGTAAGTATGGGGTCCGCTCTCTAATACTGAATTTACCAAATGGGACAAACATCCAATCGAAATACTGCATGCAGAGTTTTGCAAGACTGTATTGCAAGTGCAAAGAAAAACTCAAAATAACGCATGTAGAGCAGAATTGGGCCAATACCCCCTCCTTATTCGAATAGAAAAAAGAGCCATCAAATTTTACAACCATCTAAAAACAAGTGACCCCAAAACATTCCATCACACAGCTCTACTATGTCAAGAGATTAAACAAGAGAAGAGTCCCCTCAGCCAGCTGGTTCTGAGGCTCAGTTCACTAACCAAAACCAACCTCATAGAGCCTCAGGACAGCACTCAGAAAATCTGGCCCAACCAAATCATCACAAAGCAAAAAGAAAAATATATCACCTATTGGAAAGACACCACAAAAAATCAAAATAAACTTCAATGCTATTTGGCTCTAAACAGACAGTACATGGTGGCAGACTATCTGACCACTGTGACTGATAGAAAACTGAGAAAAACACTGACTAGGTACAGACTCAGTGAGCACAGTCTGGCTATAGAGACCGGTCGTCACAGGCAAACCTGGCTGCCCAGAGAGGACAGGCTGTGCTCACTCTGCACCCGGGGAGAGGTAGAGACAGAGCTGCATTTCCTATTACACTGTGACAAATACTCAGACCTAAGAGAATCTTTCTTTCCCAAAATTATCATTTAGCACAACGAATTTGAAACTATAAAAGAGGAAGAAAAAATCAAATATTTATTGGGTGAAAAGCCAAAATGTGCAATTTTGGCAGCCAAATATGTGTCCTCCTGCCACAACCTGAGGGACAGCCAGTGAAAATTGTAATGTAATGTCAATAATATTTCCTGTTTTGTTTTGGCTTTCATAGCATGTAATGTGTCTTCTCAGTCATGTTGAGATTGGTCGACTACTATTGCTTTAATGTATTGTTATTCTCATTAATATTGTTGTTGTAGTTGCTGTTAATGGTAATCCCATTTCCACTACTACTATTATTATTGCTGTTGGTCCCACCATTTTTGTTATATGTATACTTTGACAATGTAAGTAATTTTACTTGCCATGTCAATAAAGTCTATTGAATTGAGAGAGAGAGAGAGAGAGAGAGAGAGAGAGAGAGAGAGACAGAGAGTCTGTCTCTGTCTCTCTGTCTCTCTGAATCTGTCTCTCTGTCTCTGTCTCTCTGTCTCTGTCTCTCTGTCTCTGAATCTGTCTCTGTCTCTCTGACTCTTTCTCAGTCTCTCTGTCTCTGTCTCTCCGACTCTGTCTCTGTCTCTCCGACTCTGTCTCTGTCTCTGTCTCTGTCTCTGTCTCTGTCTCTGTCTCTGTCTATGTCTCTGTCTTGCTTTCTCTGACTCTGTCTCTCTCTCTCTGTCTCTGTCTCTCTGTCTCTGAATCTGTCTATCTGTCTCTGTCTCTGAATCTGTCTTTCTGTCTCTGTCTCTCTGTCTCTGTCTCTCTGTCTCTGTCTCTCTGTCTCTGTCTCTGTCTCTGACTCTGTCTCTGACTCTGTCTCTCTGACTCTGTCTCTCTGACTCTGTCTCTCTGACTCTGTCTCTGACTCTGTCTCTCTGACTCTGAATCTGTCTATCTGTCTCTGTCTCTCTGTCTCTGAATATGTCTCTCTGTCTCTGTCTCTGTGTCTCTGTCTCTATGTCTCTGTCTCTCTGTCTCTGTCTCTGTCTCTGTCTCTGTCTCTGTCTCTGTCTCTGTCTCTGTCTCTGTCTCTGAATCTGTCTCTCTGACTCTGACTCTGTCTCTGTCTCTCTGACTCTGTCTCTGACTCTCCGACTCTGTCTCTGTCTCTGTCTCTCTGTCTCTCTGTCTCTCTGTCTCTCTGTCTCTCTCTCTCTCTGTCTCTCTCTCTCTCTGTCTCTGTCTCTCCGAGAGAGACAGAGAGACAGAGAGACAGAGAGAGAGAGACAGAGAGACAGAGAGACAGAGAGACAGAGAGACAGAGAGACAGAGACAGACAGAGTGTATGTTTGTAACTGTAATGCTGTCTTCCAGGTATCAGTTCTGCTGCTGACATATCTGACTCTGGAGAAGTTTCTGGTCATAGTGTTTCCCTTCAGCCACCTGAGACCTGGTAAACTACAGACTGTGGTGAGTCACACTATGCCTGCTTATAACGCTACTTGTGCCTGCTTTAACAGGACATGACAAACTACTTCATCTGCTATATCAGGTCATATATCTGATTACCAGAGAAACTACAGACTGAGGCTGTCAGCTGGTGACTTTATACACAAGCACTGCTGCACCATCTGTGGCATTTATGTTGATCTAGCTTTAACTCATTTCAGGAAACTAGGCGTATGTCGCACGTCACTACTTCACAAGAGAGGCATTTCAACGTAAACATTATTTTTTTTATCAACATGCGTTTTTTGGCAGTAATGCCTTCTGGAACATGTGAACTTTCATGTGCCTTAAATAAGAAACGTGTATGTCATCTGTAAATACGAATACAATTGTTAAATTACTAGTTTGTTTAGCCACGGAAGAAGACAGGAACCTTCCCGCTAGCCATGACTGGCTGAGATAATGGATGGGCTGGGCATGCCGAGAAATGAGTTCGGATTGGTCTGCCATGTAGCAGGCTTCTGTCTATAATATGAGCTGCTCGGTATGTGTAGGTAATCCTTTCTAATGTGGCTTTTTTGGAAGATATCACAAAGAACTGCAAAAGTGTTGCTAATGCTCTCCACTTTCTGGAGGACCGTGTTTTGAAATCAGTGGAATATCCGGTGAAATCAGAGTATGAAATCTGCCGTTTGATTGCAAATATGCGGAGGGAGTCGAAAAGAGAACACACAGAAGGTTGTTGTATAAAGCACCTGTCTCTGGATTACATCTTCAAACTAAGGGCAACCATGTATACTCATGTATACGGGTAAGAGAGTCTAGCTATCTACATTTTCAGATATTATACGTTTCTAATTTTGACAGAAAGTCATTTTCATTGCAAGTTAATGCACACCCTTAGCTAGCTAGCTAACGTTAGCTGGATGGCTCGCTTGCTAACATTACGTGTATGATCTGTGTAGTAATATTATTCGTATCTCAGAGCCATTTGCATTGCTAGTTATAGCCTAATGTTAGCTAGCTAACATTGAACCTGGATGGTTAGCTTTAGCTACCTGCAGGGTAGTAATTTGAGTTGGGATTATGGTTCATTGTTTAGCTAGCTAGCTAAACAAAAGACTTCACTATGCAAGCAACCATTTCACTGTACCATATACACCTTCTGTATCCTGTGCATGTGACAAATAAACTTTGATTTTATTTGATATAATGTGTATTTACCAGAGACAGTAATGTGAAGAACAACATGACCTGCACCAAAGTCAAATTAGGATATAATGTTAGGCCAACGAGGCCAAGTTAAAAAATTCTCTGGTAGAATGCCCTGCTTTTATTTTGTCACACTCACAGCCTATTTTCTGTAATTAGCTCGCCATTAACTTGCAAGTAATGATCTTGTTGTGAATTTATTTTCCTGTAATAATAAATACAACTTTTCTAAAGTTAAGACCTTGTCAGCTATATGATATAGTCATTATT
>NW_028163803.1:32500-147500 GCF_964263955.1 Coregonus lavaretus | reverse complement strand
CTCCTCGGTTGTCCAGTGTTGGTGATTGCGCGCCCACTGGAGCCGCTTCTTCTTGTTTTTAGCTGATAGGAGTGGAACCCAGTGTGGCCGCCTGCTGCATCAGCCCATCCGTGACAAAGACCAACGAGTTGTGCGTACCGAGATTCTGCACCACTGTTGTACTGTACTCTGCCGTTATCTGCCTGTTCTTGCTGATTCTTGCCATTCTCCTTCGACCTCTCATCAACTAGCTGTTTTCGTCCCCAGGACTGCCGCTGACTGGATGTTTTTTGATTGTTGCACCATTCTCGGTAAACCCTTGACACTGTCGTACGTGAAAATCCCAGGAGGCCGGCCTTTTCTGAGAACCGGCGCGCCTGGCACCCAAGATCATACCACGCTCAAAGTCGCTTAGGTCACTCGTTTTGCCCATTCCAACGTTCAATCAAACAGTAATTGAATGCCTCGATGCCTGGCTCCCTGCTTTATCTAGCAAGCCACAGCCACTGTATGTAGGAACAAACATTGTGTTTTAGGTTATTGTCCTGCTGAAAGGTGAATTTGTTCCCTAGTGTCTGTCGGAAAGCAGACTGAACCAGGTTTTCCTATAGGATTTTGCCTGTGCTTAGCTCGATTCCGTTTCTTTTTATTCTAAAAAAAACTCCATAGTCCTTGCTGATGACAAACATACCCATAACATGATGCAGCCACCACCATGCTTGAAAATACTGTATGAAGAGTGGTACTTAGTGATGTGTTGTGTTGGATTTGCCCCAAACAAGCTTTGTATTCTGGACATAAAGTTCATTTCTTTTGTTGCAGTTTTACTTTTGTGCCTTACTACAAACATGATGCACGTTTTGGAATTATGTAAAAGCTTCCTTCTTTGCATTCTGTCCTTTACAGTGCCTTGCAAAAGTATTCATCCCCCTTGGCATTTCTCCTATTTTGTTGCATTACAACCTGTAATTTTAAAGGGATTTTTATTTGGATTTCATGTAATGGACATACACAAAATAGTCCAAATTGGTGAAGTGAAATTTAAAAAATAACTTGTTTCAAATAATTCTAAAAAAAATAAATAATGGAAAAGTGGTGCATGCATATGTTTTCACCCCCTTTGCTATGAAGCCCCTAAATAAGATCTGGTGCAACCAATTACCTTCAGAAGTCACATAATTAGTTAAATAAAGTCCACCTGTGTGCAATCTAAGTGTCACATGATCTGTCACATGATCTCAGTATATATACACCTGTTCTGAAAGGCCCCAGTCTGTAAAACCACTAAGCAAGGGGCACCATGAAGACCAAGGAGCTCTCCAAACAGGTCAGGGACAAAGTTGTGGAGAAGTACAGATCAGGCTTGGGTTATAAAAAAAAATATCAGAAACTTTGAACATCCCACGGAGCACCATTAAATCCATTATTAAAAAATTGAAAGAATATGGCACCACAACAAACCTGCCAAGAGAGGGCCGCACACCAAAACTCACGGACCAGGCAAGGAGGGCATTAATCAGAGAGGCAACAAAGAGACCAAAGATAACCCTGAAGGAACTGCAAAGCTCCACAGCGGAGATTGGAGTTTCTGTCCATAGGACTACTTTAAGCCGTACACTCCACAGAGCTGGGCTTTACGGAAGAGTAGACAGAAAAAAGCCATTGCTTCAATAAAAAAATAAGCAAACACGTTTGGTGTTCGCCAAAAGCCATGTGGGAGACTCCCCAAACATATGGAAGAAGGTACTCTGGTCAGATGAGACTAAAATGTAGCTTTTTGGCCATCAAGGAAAACGCTATGTCTGGCGCAAACCCAACACCTCTTATCACCCTGAGAACACCATCCCCACAGTAAAGCATGGTGGTGGCAGCATCATGCTGTGGGGAAGTTTTTCATCGGCAGGGACTGGGAAACTGGTCAGAATTGAAGGAATGATGGATGGCGCTAAATACAACTTCCAACAGGACAATGACCCTAACCATACTGCTAAAGCAACACTTGAGTGGTTTAAGGGGAAACATTTAAATGTCTTGGAATGGCCTAGTCAAAGCCCAGACCTCAATCCAATTGAGAATCTGTGGTATGACTTAAAGATTGCTGTTCACCAGCGGAACCCATCCAATTTGAAGGAGCTGGAGCAGTTTTGTCTTGAAGAATGGGCAAAAATCCCAGTGGCTAGATGTGCCAAGCTTATAGAGATATACCCCAAGAGACTTGCAGCTGTAATTGCGGCAAAAGATGGCTCTACAAAGTATTGACTTTGGGGGGGTGAATAGTTATGCACGCTCAAGTTTTGTTTTTTTGTCTTATTTCTTGTTTGTTTCACAATAAAAAATATTTAGCATCTTCAAAGTGATAGGCATGTTGTGTAAATCAAATGATTCAAACCCCCCAAAAATCCATTTTAATTCCTGGTTGTAAGGCAACAAAATAGGAAAAATGCCAAGGGGGGTGAATACTTTCACAAGCCACTGTAGGTTAGATTTGTGGAGTAACTACAATGTTGTTGATCCATCCTCAGTTTTCTCCTATCACAGCCATTCAACTCTGTAACTGATTTAAAGTCACCATTGGCCTCATGATGTGATGGGTTGGTGTGGAAGGAGTCAGGCGCAGGAGGGTAAATCACAGAAACACAGGCTTTAATCCGCAAAAAAACACAGTTTTACGCAGAAATGCGTAAACACACTCCAGGGCACAAAACAGGCGCACTGGAAAATACAAGGCACACGGGAAATCTCCCGTTGAAACAAAGTACACGAGCTCCACCGAGCTTCACTAACCTCCACAAATAACAATCACCCACACAGACAAGGAAGCAAAGGGAACACTTATACAATGACTAATGAGGGAATAAGGACCAGGTGTGTGTGATTGAAGACAAGACAAATGGAGTGATGATAAATGGATCGGCAGTAGCTAGTAAGCCGGTGACGCCGAACGCCGAAACCTGCCCGAACAAGGAGGGGAGGCAGCCTCGGCGGAAGTCGTGACACATGATAAAATCCCTTAGCGGTTTCCTTCCTCTCTGGCAACTGAATAAAGAAGGACGGCTGTATCTTTGTAGTGACTGGGTGTATTGATACACCTTCCAAAGTGTAATTAAAAACTTCCCCATGCTTAAAAGGGAAATAAATGTCTGCTTTTGTGGTTAAATATGTGTTTGAAATTCGCTGGTCAAGTAATTCAAAAATCATGTTAAACACTATTATTGCGCACAGAGTGAGTCCATGCAACTTATTATGAGACTTGTTAAACACATTTGTACTCCTGAACTTATTTAGGCTTGCCATAGCAAAGGGGTTGAATACTTATTGAAATTGTAAACATTTCTAAAACATAATTCCACTTTGACATTATGGGGTATTATGTAGTCTTGTGTAGCTCAGTTGGTAGAGCATGGCGCTTGCAACGCCAGGGTTGTGGGTTCGATTCCCACGAGCGACCAGTATGAAAAAAATATATTAAAAAAATATATGCACTCACTAACTGTAAGTCGCTCTGGATAAGAGTGTCTGCTAAATGACTAAAATGTATTGTTTGTAGACCAGAGACACAAAATCTCAATTTAATCTATTTTAAATTCAAGCTGTAACACAACAAAATGTGGAATAGGTTCACGGGGTGTGAACACTTTCTGAAGGCCCTGTATAGTCAAGGGGTGTGAACACTTTCTGAAGGCACAGGGCTGTGAATACTTTCTGAAGGCCCTGTATAGTCAAGGGGTGTGAATACTTGAATATTATTTGCAGTTGAAGCTTTACAGACCTGACTGTAGCTAACAGGCTGTTCTGTTACAGACTTGAGGAGCAGGCTACACCGAGACGTGGCTGTAGCTAACAGGTTCTTCTTCATCGTCTTCTCTGACGCCCTCTGCTGGATCCCCATCTTCCTGGTCAAAATACTGTCCCTGCTGCAGGTCGAGATACCAGGTAATCGTTGTTGGGGAAGCTACTCTGAAAATATAATTTACCAAGCTATCAATTAGTTTACACAGAAGTTAAGCTACACTAAAGCTACCCCTATGAAAAATATAGTTTACTTAACTAAAGTTCCTTTGAAAAAGTAGTTCACTTACATCCAAACGAATTAGTGAAAGATGATCATATGCAAATCTGAAATGTCATTGACTATGAATTGCAACAACAGATCACATTGGGGTCATATGTTATTAAAATGTGTAATTTAGCTTAATAACATCAGGCCTGAGGACCCCAGCAAAAATCTGCCTCACAGCGTTATTACAATTTTATTTTCAGGACAACCAGGGCTACAAGTAGAACACAAAATAATCAGTTGCATTCATGAGCTTTATTGACCAATGTCAATAAAAAAAAATAATGTCCGCCAAGCAAAACCTGATCAAAAATGTATTTAAAGAACGCTGTAAGTACAGAAATGGTTTGCTCAGTGGGAAATGAATATCCAACTAGTCAATGAGGTTGGAGGTTGGAGTTTGTGACGGCAAATATGTGAGTTTATTAATAAGTATAAATGATATAGTATGTCCTGGAATTTCCTATGATCTTCTATGTAGAATAACTCCTTACCTTCTAACTACTGTTGTGTGGCGTGTGAGTGTCATAGATGGGTCATAATAGTTTGTAGCTGTTGTGTGGCGTGTTTCTGAGAGGAACCGCCCCCCCAGGCCCCTTGTCTCACAAACACCTGCTACTCATACAGACTAATGGTTGGTATCAATGGATGCAGAAGAAATATACGAATCCAATGGTACCAACCCAGAAGTCTGTTTTAAAAGGGGTTTGAAGTCCAAAAAAACGCACCAGCGTCACAGATGGACTGTAGGAATTGAACACAAAAAACGATGTTTCAAGTGAGAATCAGGCAGGTCTGGTGCTGAAAAAGAAAGGAAGTTATTGTCTACTTCACCCATATTTCCTTTTGTTTTTGAGAAAAAAGCAGTGTGTAGTTCCAGTAGTTAGCTAAACCGCTACATGGCAAAAAAAGTAATTAACTACTGAAAACACTACCTAGATTTGAACTTAGTTCAACTACCACCAAGCTAACGCAAAACGCAGTTAAATTACACTACATGTAGTTCACTACTCCCCAACACTGCAGGTAATGCACAAGGACACACACACACACACACACACCCCACATGCACACACCTCTAACTCCCTCTCTCTCCCTCCCTCCAGGTACCATCTCATCCTGGGTGGTGATCTTTATATTACCCATCAACAGCGCCCTGAACCCTATCCTCTACACCCTAACTACCAGCTTCTTCAGAGAACAGGTAGTGGATGCATCCCAAATGGCACCCTATTTCCTGTATAGTGCACTACTTTTGATCAGGGCTTTGGTCATATAGACTTATTTTCTAAGATTGAGCTCCCGACTATTCCAGAAGAACAGAGAATCTCCTTAATGCCCCTATTACCAAGGAAGAGATCATGTTTTGCAATGAAAGAATCTATACAATGGTAGGGCCCCAGGAGCGGACGGGTTTTGTAATGAGTTCTATAAGGAGTCTCTGATCCTTGAGCCATCGCTTGATATGTTTAACCACTCATTTTCAAAATGACCGCCTCCCTCAAAACGCTGAGGGAAGCCAACATATCACTTATTCTCAAAAAGGGAAAATGCCCAGATTCTTGTCCCTTCCTTCTGAATGTGGATGGAAAATTGCTTTCTAAAATCCGAGCCACACGACTAGAGGACTCATTGCCACTATGTGTGAAAGGGGACCAAACTGGCTTCATTAAGGGTCGTAAGTCACGTAACAACGTCAGGCGGCTTCTTAATGTTATTCAAGCCTACCAAAGTAGTGCACTATGTAGGGAATAGGGTGCCATTTGGGATGTAGTCTCTAGTTTTTCTTTCAGTTTACCTGCCACCACTGGTAAATATTTACATTTTAGTCATTTTTAGCAGACGCTCGTATCCAGAGCGACTTACAGTTAGTGAGTGCGTACGTTTTTCATACTGGCCCCCCGTGGGAAAACGAACCCACAACCCTGGCGTTGCAAGCGCCATGCTCTACCAACTGAGCTACAAGGGACCCATAATATAAATATAAATATATATATACAGTACCAGTCAAAGGTTTGGACACACCTCCAGGGGTTTTCTTTATTTTTACTATTTTCTACATTGTAGAATAATAGTGAAGACATCAGAACTATGAAATAACACATATGGAATCATGTAGTAACCAAAAAAGTGTTAAACAAATCAAAATATATTTTATATTTGAGATTCTTCAAAGTAGCCACCCTTTGCCTTGATGACAGCTTTGCACACTCTTGGCATTCTCTTAGATGAGGGAGGACGATATTTTGTAATTTTATTTTTTATGGGCCTTATTTCTATTACAGACTGTGATTCATATTCCATTCACCCAGCTCAATGTAACATCGATAGATTTAGGCTACTACATGATACTCAAATGTTCCCTGTACCCATCATGAGGTTGCTACAACCTAGCCTATGAATGAAAGTTTACGTAGGTGCACAGGTCGAGAGAATTTTGAGTAATCAAAGTGACAGACAGTAACAGATGCAATACCGCTTCGCACACTCTTGCCTGCATCTAGCTGATCTAGGGTGTAATCATTAGTCCAACAGTTGCAAATGAGAGTTTTATTGGACAAATTCAGGTATGTTTATCCCCATTTCGTTCAATTTTCTTTAGGTAAGAAACATTCTTCAACAGAATCGGCGGAATGAATCACAAGCAAACACAGTCCACTTTCGTAGCAGCCATATAAAAACAGCATGATCACGTTGCTCATTGTATATTTAATTCCTTCTCCCTTTTCCCTGCACTTGTGGACTTCAGTGCACAGCATATCAGCTGTCTGTAACCAGGCGAAAAACCTTTCCCAGCCAAACCTTCATATCATGACTGCTTACCGCTACACACAGCCTACATCGTTGTCACGTCATAGTCAACATAGCTACTACAACTAACGCGTTAGTAAACCCGCTATGAGGTTGCTACAACCTACGAATGAAAATCTACAAAGTAGGTGCTTAGGTCGAGAGAAAAAATTTAGTAATCAAGGTGAGAGACCGTGACATTTAATACCGCCTTGCACACTCTTGCCTGCATCTAGCTGTTCTAGGGTGTAATCATTATTCTAACACTTGCAAACGAGAGTTTCTATTGGAAAAAATGCAGGTATGTTTATCCCTGTTTCGTTCCGTTTAAGAAACGTTTTTCAACAGAATCGCTGGAATGAATACACCGCTGATCATCCGCAAACACAGCTCACTTTCATAGCAGCCACATACAAACAGCATGATCCCTTTGCTCGTTGTAGAATTCCTTCTCGCATAGATGTGCTCTCCTCCTCTCACCTTTTCCCTTCGCTTGTGGACTTCAGTGCACAACACAAAAGCTGTCTGTGACCAGGCGAAAAAACCTTTCCAAGCCAAACCTTCATATCATAACCGCTAACCGCTACACACAGCCTACATCGTTGTCACCATATTAGCTAATGTCATAGTCAACATAGCTACTAGAAACCCACTAAAATCATGCAGGACAGTGTACAGCAAGTAATTTAGCAGTAACACCGGCAGGCACCAGTGGCAATAAATGTATAAAACCAAAAGCTTACCTTGACTTGGAAGACTTCCAGTGTTGGATAGCCAAAGCCAGCTAGCTAATATAGCATCCCTGTCTGTTTGAGCTGGGTGTTTGAGTAGGCTAAACTAGCGAGCTGCATTCGCTAGCTAAGTAAGTGAAAATGAAAAGTGAATAAATAAAACAAAAGGAAATGTAGCTACAGTGAGGGAAAAAAAGTATTTGATCCCCTGCTGATTTTGTACATTTGCCCACTGACAAATAAATTATCAGTCTATAATTTTAATGGTAGGTTTATTTGAACAGTGAGAGACAGAATAACAACAAAAAAATCCAGAAAAACGCATGTCAAAAATGTTATAAATGGATTTGCATTTTAATGAGGGAAATAAGTATTTGACCCCTCTGCAAAACATGACTTAGTACTTGGTGGCAAAAACCCTTGTTAGCAATCGCAGAGGTCAGACGTTTCTTGTAGTTGGCCACCAGGTTTGCACACATCTCAGGAGGGATTTTGTCCCACTCCTCTTTGCAGATCTTCTCCAAGTCATTAAGGTTTCGAGGCTGACATTTGGCAACTCGAACCTTCAGCTCCCTCCACAGATTTTCTATGGGATTAAGGTCTGGAGACTGGCTAGGCCACTCCAGGACCTTAATGTGCTTCTTCTTGAGCCACTCCTTTGTTGCCTTTGGCCGTGTGTTTTGGGTCATTGTCATGCTGGAATACCCATCCACGACCCATTTTCAATGCCCTGGCTGAGGGAAGTTGTCCTGTCCCCTTAGCAGAAAAACACCCCCAAAGCATAATGTTTCCACCTCCATATTTGACGGAGGGGGATGGTGTTCTTGGGGTCATAGGCAGCATTCTGCCTCCTCCAAACATGGCGAGTTGAGTTGATGCCAAAGAGCTCCATTTTGGTCTCATCTGACCACAACACTTTCACCCAGTTCTCCTCTGAATCATTCAGATGTTCATTGGTAAACATCAGACGGGCATGTATATGTGCTTTCTTAAGCAGGGGGACCTTGCGGGCACTGCAGGATTTCAGTCCTTCACGGCGTAGTGTGTTACCAATTGTTTTCTTGGTGACTATGGTCCCAGCTGCCTTGAGATCATTGACAAGATCCTCCCGTGTAGTTCTGGGCTGATTCCTCACCGTTCTCATGATCATTGCAACTCCACGAGGTGAGATCTTGCATGGAGCCCCAGGCCGAGGGAGATTGACAGTTATTTTGTGTTTCTTCCATTTGCGAATAATCACACCAACTGTTGTCACCTTCTCACCAAGCTGCTTGGCGATGGTCTTGTAGCCCATTCCAGCCTTGTGTAGGTCTACAATCTTGTCCCTGACATCCTTGGAGAGCTCTTTGGTCTTGGCCATGGTGGAGAGTTTGGAATCTGATTGATTGATTGCTTCTGTGGACAGGTGTCTTTTATACAGGTAACAAACTGAGATTAGGAGCACTCCCTTTAAGAGTGTGCTCCTAATCTCAGCTCGTTACCTGTATAAAAGACACCTGGGAGCCAGAAATCTTTCTGATTGAGAGGGGGTCAAATACTTATTTCCCTCATTAAAATGCAAATCAATTTATAACATTTTTGACATGCGTTTTTCTGGATTTTTTTGTTGTTATTCTGTCTCTCACTGTTCAAATAAACCTACCATTAAAATGATAGACTGATCATTTCTTTGTCAGTGGGCAAACGTACAAAATCAGCAGGGGATCAAATACATTTTTTCCCTCACTGTAGCTCTCTCTCTCTCTCTCGCTTCTCCTTCATTTTGTAAGAACTGAATTTGTTCAAAACTCTTCAACTATTTTCTTTCTCTCTCTTTGAGTCAACTACTCACCACATTTTATGCACTGCAGTGCTAGCTAGCTGTAGCTTATGCTTTCAGTACTAGATTCATTCTCTGATCCTTTGATTGGGTGAACAACATGTCAGTTCATACTGCAAGAGCTCTGATAGGTTGGAGGATGTCCTCCGGAAGGTGTCATAATTACTGTGTAAGTCAATGGAAGGGGTGAGAAGCAGGGCCTAAAATTAGCACCCGCCACCTACCAAATGCGGGTAGATTTTGGCATTGGCAGGTAAGATGTCTATTTCACCAGCTACGTTTGCGGGTGGTCAGGGCTCCACAGTGCAAGTATTTCACTAGCATTTGTGAATAAAAAATAGTCAAGTATGATCACATTTATAGTAAAATAAATGCTGCAGTAGCTGTTTTCAAAGTATTTCTGCAACACTGCCTGGCTGGGGGCTGTGCGGACATAAAGAACTGAGTGAAAGATTCATTTTTAGAAGCGTTGCGCACAGGCATAAAAGTTGGTCTAATTTACTTGAAACAAAAGTCTACTGAAGTGAGACTTTGTCCTTGTGTTTCTTGGCTATTTACATTGTTTTGCTCACAAGCTAAGTTGTTTCTCTATGTTTGAGTTTCAACTGCTAGGGAAGAGAAGACAACGCTTCCACTAGTCAGACTCAATCTCACAGTAGAACCATGACTAGTCGCGTTACCAAGGTAACCTCCCGGCCTTAATTTGTGATATTTTGGTTAAGACTCAGGTCAGATTACTTCTTACTAGTAATACAGTGGCTTGCGAAAGTATTCAACCCCCTTGGCATTTTTCCTATTTTGTTGCCTTACAACCTGGAATTAAAATTAATTTTGGGGGGGTTTGAATCATTTGATTTACACAACATGCCTACCACTTTGAAGATACAAAATATTTTTTCTTGTGAAACAAACAAGAAATAAGACCAAAAAAAAACAGAAAATTTGAGCGTGCATAACTATTCACCCCCCCCCCCCCCCCCCCCCCCCCCTTAGATTGCACACAGGTGGACTTTATTTAACTAATTATGTGACTTCTGAAGGTAATTGGTTGCACCAGATCTTATTTAGGGGCTTCATAGCAAAGGGGGTGAAAACATATGCACGCACCACTTTTCCGTTATTTATTTTTTGAAACAAGTCATCTTTTTCATTTCACTTCACCAATTTTGACTATTTTGTGTATGTCCATTACATGAAATCCAATTAAAAATCCCTTTAAATTACAGGTTGTAATGCAACAAAATAGGAAAAGCGCGAAGGGGGATGAATACTTTTGCAAGGCACTGTACATGTATTGTTTTAGAAACATTACAGAGCATGCTCATCAGTTTCTGTTTTGTTTTAGTCTACTTGGTTGTTGGTGTAATTTTAGATACAAATAATAATATTTTGGCTGGTAAAAAATCTGATTGGCTGGTAGATTTTTTTATTTACTTGCCACAGTGGTTGGTGGACCAAAAAGTTAATTTTATGCCCTGGTGAGAACCATGAGCCTCCTAGGTTTTGAAATTGAAATGTCAATGGACCCAGAGGACGGAAACTAGCTGTCCTCTGGCTACACCATGGTGGTACCACAGAGAGTGATGTTAAGGCTACTACAGACCATTGCAAAACAGTGTGTTTTAATCAACTATTTGGTGACTTGAATATATTTAGTATAGTTTTATCTAAAAATGAAAGTATTTCACTGTAAGGTCTACTACACCTATTGTATTTGGCGCATGTGACAATGAACATTTGATTTGATTTGATTTGAAATCCCCATCAAAGCGAAGCTCTGTTATGGAAGGTCACAACGTTGGAGATGATGACTTGTCTTAGAAGTATTTTAGAAGTAACTCAACTTCATTCTCTGCATCTCTGCATGTCCCCGATGTTGTAAAGGATCATAGAAATTAGACAGTCCCCGTTGCCTAGATCTGTCCCTATATTCTATCTGGTGTACTACTGATGAAACCATTTACAGTTTTGTGCAGTAGTATTTACCGATTGCAACTTTTTCTCTTCTGTTAAAAACAACGTTTTGATATTCCGTAAACAAAACATTTGACAGTGAATTTTTTTTATTAATTGATGACAATTGTATTTAAAGTTGAGCAAAAGTGAATCTTAAGATACGAACTCCAGGTACAAAACAAGACAATTATCAGGCAATCTGCAAATGTATTTGAGCATTTGATCATTTTTGTTTTGCCATAGGTACTGTTAGGTTCTAGATTTCTGTTACGAACTCCAGGCGGACACCAAAAAACGCTAAAACTAGATTTATTACACCCGACTGAATGCTTCAGCTGAGAACATGCATTCAGTACAGTGCAGTGTCCATTTATACCCTTAGCTCTCACCCCCTCCCTTCCACAAAGATGTGTTTCAGTACTTTTCCATCATCCAGTATTTATCTGTGCTCCTCTGAGCATATCACAGGTCTTCTCATCAGTCAGAAGAGGCCTTGAGTTGTGGGGAGTACACATTCCTATAGTCCACTGCAGTCCACTACATAATTGCACTTTATCATACACAAAGAGCTTAAACCTAACACTACTTTCAATCTCTATGGATGTATAAAAACCATCTATTCATACTAAGAGCATATCATTATATAAAACAGTAAAGATATACAGTCGTATGAAAAAGTTTGGGCACCCCTGACAATCTCCATGATTTCCATTTATAAATAATTGGGTGTTTTGGATCAGCAATTTCATTTTGATCTATCAAATAAGTGATGGACACAGTAATATTTCAGTAGTGAAATTAGGTTTATTGGATTAACAGAAAATGTGCAATATGCATCAAAATGAAATTAGACAGGTGCATACATTTGGGCACCCCAACAGAAAAATCACATCAATATTTAGTAGAGCCTCCTTTTGCTGAAATAACAGCCTCTAGACGCTTCCTATAGCCTCTAATGAGTGTCTGGATTCTGGATGAAGGTATTTTGGACCATTCCTCCTTACAAAACATCTCCAGTTCAGTTAGGTTTGATGGTTGCCGAGCATGGACAGCACGCTTCAAATCATCCCACAGATTCTCAATGATATTCAGGTCTGGGGACTAGGATGGCCATTCCAGAACATTGTACTTGTTCCTCTGCATAAATGCCCGGGTAGATTTTGAGCAGTGTTTTGGGTCGTTGTCTTGTTGAAATATCCAGCCCCGGCGTAACTTAAACTTTGTGACTGATTCGTCAACATTATTCCCAAGAATCTGCTGATATTGAGTGGAATCCATGCGACCCTCAACTTTAACAAGATTCCCAGTACCGGCACTGGCCACACAGCCCCACAGCATGATGGAACCCCCACCAAATTTTACTGTGGGTAGCAAGTGTTTTTCTTGGAACGCTGTGTTCCTTTGCCGCCATGCATAACGCCCCTTGTTATGACCAAATAACTCAATCTTTGTTTCATCAGTCCACAGCACCTTATTCCAAAATGAAGCTGGCTTGTCCAAATGTGCGTTTGCATACCTCAAGCGACTCTGTTTGTGGTGTGTGTGCAGAAAAGGCTTCTTCCGCATCACTCTCCTGTACAGCTTCTCCTTGTGCAAAGTGCGCTGAATTGTTGAACGATGCACAGTGACACCATCTGCAGCAAGATTATGTTGTAGGTCTTTGGAGGTGGTCTGTGGGCTGTTTTTGACCGTTCTCACCATCCTTCGCTTTTGCCTCTCCGATATTTAACTTGGCCTGCCACTTCTGGCCTTAACAAGAACTGTGCCTGTGGTCTTCCATTTCCTCACTATGTTCCTCACGGTGGACACTGACAGCTTACATCTCTGCGATAGCTTTTTGTAGCCTTCCCCTAAACCATAATGTTGAACAATCTTTGTTTTCAGGTCATTTGAGAGTTGTTTTGAGGCCCCCATGTTGCCACTCTTCAGAGGAGAGTCAAAGAGAACAATAACTTGCAATTGGCCACCTTAAATACCTTTTCTCATGATTGGATGCACTTGTCTATGAAGTTCAAGGCTTAATGAGCTCACCAAACCAATTGTGTGTTCCAATTAATCAGTGCTAAGTAGTTACAGGTATTCATATCAACAGAATGACAAGGGTGCCCAAATTTTTGCATAGCCTATTTTTCACATCTGATTTAATTTCATACAACTTAATATTGCTACACTAAAAATCTTTGTCTGGACAATACCCCAGTACTCAGCTTTTATTAGAAAATGAATGGCATACCACTGTGATCATTTTCTGTGACGACAGAGTCAATTATTATGCAGCCTCAGAGGGGTGCCCAAACTTTTTCATACAACTGTAAAACAGTCAAAAACTGTAAAACAGTCATTTACAATCTATCAGCCCTAACCCATAACATGATTATTACTACTGACATGCTAATTAACAAGGTGCTCGGGGAATAATGGTCTCCAACAGTACGTTTAACCACAGAAAAACTGCAACCAGGTAAGTCATTGAGAACACATTCTCTTACACAATAACGACCTGAGAATGTGTGTGAAATGATTTATTTAAAATGTGTATTTATTTCTTCTGTCATATGTATAACAATAACAGGTGGAGGTACTGCTGTGTCGCTGGCAGAGAAGGTCGGCCATGAAGAAGAACAGGAAGAGCCTGACCTCCTCTACTATACATGGAGGCCTCACGGAATACATTCTATCACCCCCCAGTCTACCTACTGATATGGACCCTCGCTATGGGTGAGAGAGGAGAGGATCCTGACTGTGGGTAGAAAGGGGGAGAGAGGGGAGTAGAGGAAGGGCAGTATTAATTTTACCGCCCCCTGAATCCCACTGACTGAGATATGAAGGCATCTCTCCACCTAGAGAAGGAGAGGATATATTTTACCGCCCCCTGAATCCCACTGACTGAGATATGAAGGCATCTCTCCACCTAGAGAAGGAGAGGATATATTTTACCGCCCCCTGAATCCCCCTGACTGAGATATGAAGGCCTCTCTCCACCTAGAGAAGGAGAGGATATAGCTTACCTCCATCCACCTCTCCACCTCTACCCTGGGAGTAAGAGTATCTATTGCTCCTCTCTCGACACCTCCCTGCGTCTCCAGCCAGTGGGCTAGAGTACTACTCCATAATGAACCATTCATTTAATACCATTAAGACCAGGACCCTGGAGAGGGCTGTTTGAGACTATTACTGCTGCAAATTCATTGCTCTTTGGGGACAATATTGATTTGTGCTCAAAGCTCCAAGCTCTTCACTGTACAGTATGGGAGAAACTCCCCTCACCCACCTCATCCACTACAGTACTTACCATGTAAAGGAAAGGGAAAGGGGGATACCTAGTCAGTTGTACAACTGAATGCATTCAACTGAAATGTGTCTTCTAGCAGGGTTGGGGTCAATTCTAATGGAAGATAGTCAATTCAGGAAGTGATTTGAATTTAAACTTCAATCAATTGAAAAAAAACGTTTGAAATAAATAGCTTTTACTTATAGTTTCTTGAGAAGTTATTGAAAATATATGGCCTTTTTCGATTATTGGGATTGGAATTTCAGTTTACTTCCTGAAATGACTACCTTCAATTCGAATTCACCCCAACCCTGCTATGTTGCACCAATAACTGCTGGGACTGGGAGGATGTATGACCTGTTTACATATGGACTCTGTTTGTTTGTTTGTTTGTTTGTTTGTTTGTTTGTTTGTACATAAACAATTGAACTGTGTGTTTGTTTAATAATCTAGCTCCCTTGGTTGTGTGTGTCACAAATGGCACCTTGTTCCCTTTGTAGTGCACGTCTTTTGACCATGTTGGGACGTTTACCTTCTTCTTTGTGGAGTCTGTTAATCTAACATGAAGAGAAGACTCTTACCTGTGGTCACATGTCTGTGTACTGTACATGCCCACTGGGCACAAACTGGTTGAATCAATGTTTTTTCAACATCATTTGTCAATGTATTGTGACGTGGAATCTACGTGTAAAATACATAGAGTTTGCAAAAAACTCATCAAAGTTAACTGTTGTTTTGAGGGTGGAATTTCAACCACAGGATTATGTCATCATTGTAATACATTTTCAACATACAAACCTTGTATAAAATATGTTACATTTGTACCTTTGAAACAACGTCAGATCTTCAACGTTATATTCACTAGCAGAAGAAAAAAAAAACAATAGGCTGGGTAGCACCTCCTACTGGAGAGTCGATCTATTTACAGCTGTCCCTTTGGTCTCCCATCCAGGGCTTTAACCAAGCCCAGCTTAGCTTTGATATTTGTCACTGAATACTACCGATGTGGTATCGTGAGAATGATTGTTGAAAAATCTCCACTTAAAAACTAAATACATTCACTGTTGCTATGGAAGTCATTCCAAAGGGTATGTTTAACAGAGCAAATTAAATGAAACCTTACTTTATAAGTCATATATCATCAACGATACTATTTAGGCCTACAGTGAGGGAAAAAAGTATTTGATCCCCTGCTGATTTTGTAGGTTTGCCCACTGACAAAGAAATGATCAGTCTATAATTTTAATGGTAGGTTTATTTGAACAGTGAGAGACAGAATAACAACAAAAAAATCCAGAAAACCCATGTCAAAAATGTTATAAATTGATTTGCATTTTAATGAGGGAAATAAGTATTTGACCCCCTCTCAATCAGAAAGGTTTCTGGCTCCCAGGTGTCTTTTATACAGGTAACGAGCTGAGATTAGGAGCACACTCTTAAAGGGAGTGCTCCTGATCTCAGCTTGTTACCTGTATAAAAGACACCTGTCCACAGAAGCAATCAATCAATCAGATTTCAAACTCTCGACCATGGCCAAGACCAAAGAGCTCTCCAAGGATGTCAGGGACAAGATTGTAAACCTACACAAGGCTGGAATGGGCTACAAGACCATCGCCAAGCAGCTTGGTGAGAAGGTGACAACAGTTGGTGCAATTATTGGCAAATGGAAGAAACACAAAATAACTGTCAATCTCCCTCGGCCTGGGGCTCCATGCAAGATCTCTCCTCGTGGAGTTGCAATGATCATGAGAACGGTGAGGAATCAGCCCAGAACTACACAGGAGGATCTTGTCAATGATCTCAAGGCAGCTGGGACCATAGTCACCAAGAAAACAATTGGTAACACACTACGCCGTGAAGTACTGAAATCCTGCAGCGCACGCAAGGTCCCCCTGCTCAAGAAAGCACATATACAGGCCCGTCTGAAGTTTGCCAATGAACATCTGAATGATTCAGAGGAGAACTGGGTGAAAGTGTTGTGGTCAGATGAGACCAAAATCGAGCTCTTTGGCATCAACTCAACTTGCCGTGTTTGGAGGAGGAGGAATGCTGCCTATGACCCCAAGAACACCATCCCCACCGTCAAACATGGAGGTGGAAACATTATGCTTTGGGGGTGTTTTTCTGCTAAGGGGACAGGACAACTTCACCGCATCAAAGGGACGATGGACGGTGCCATGTACCGTCAAATCTTGGGTGAGAACCTCCTTCCCTCAGCCAGGGCATTGAAAATGGGTCGTGGATGGGTATTCCAGCATGACAATGACCCAAAACACACGGTCAAGGCAACAAAGGAGTGGCTCAAGAAGAAGCACATTAAGATCCTGGAGTGGCCTAGCCAGTCTCCAGACCTTAATCCCATAGAAAATATGCAAAGATGAGTGGGACAAAATCCCTCCTGAGATGTGTGCAAACCTGGTGGCCAACTACAAGAAACGTCTGACCTCTGTGATTGCCAACAAGGGTTTTGCCCTAAGTACTAAGTCATGTTTTGCAGAGGGGTCAAATACTTATTTCCCTCATTAAAATGCAAATCCATTTCTAACATTTTTGACATGCGTTTTTTTTAAATTGTTATTCTGTCTCTCACTGTTCAAATAAACCTACCATTAAAATTATAGACTGATCATGTCTTTGTCAGTGGGCAAACGTACAAAATCAGCAGGGGATCAAATACTTTTTTCCCTCACTGTATATAGTATTTGCAAAGTCAACAACAGCTATTGTTTCAATTCAACCCAGGATTCAACTAGAAATAGACAATACACATAGGCCTACACTCTAAGAAAAAAGGTGATATCTAGAACCAAAAACAGTTCATCGGGCTGTCCCCATAGGATAACCCTTTGAATAACCTCCTTTAGGTTCCAGGTAGAACCCTTTGGGTTCTATGTAGAACCCTTTCCACAGAGGGTTCTACCTGGAACCCAGAAGAGTTCTACCTGGAACCAAAAAGGGTTCTACCTGAAACCAAAAAGGGTTCTCCTATGGAACAGCCGCAGAACCCTTTTGGAACCCTTTTTTTCCAAGTGTAGGGTTTCAAGCTTTGGTTGATTTCAAATGTAATCTAAAAGTTAATAATGAATATATTGGATTCACTTCTCGATCTCATCCAAAAATCTAAGTTAAATAATAGTACTTTATTAAAGATTGGTCTGATTTGACTTTTATTTTTGGTTTTGATGGAGGCGTGAATCCAACATATCAATTATTAATTTGTAGATAAACTGGAATTAAAACCAGGCCCAGATTCATTCAGATCGAGCGTTAACCAGCGTTAACCATCGTTGGCCGACATCCGCATAGCAGATGTTCTGATGGTGTTGGAGCTGTATCTGCGGTATGAGACATATCGGTGAGCGGCTGCTCTTGTCTGTCACAAACCACTACCTTCCTTATGATCCCTACCGCCGTTAGAAGAAGTTCAAAACGGTGCAATTAAGTGTAGGCTCTATCAACGTTAGAAATAACTCTCAAATGTCAAGCCATTGATGTCAAACCAATGAGCCATTCGCAGTTTCACCGTATGTGTACTTAGACTTGCATGGGCTTGATCTTTGAGACAGGCATATGCTAATGCAATGTTTTCATGTACATTTGGATGAGGCGATTTATAGCCTATCAGTCTAATTCAAGTGTTTGAACTTGTAACGCGGCTGCGTGGGATTTTGTCGGTTTATAGTCGGGTGTGGTTTCGTTGCATCTAATGGCGGTGTCCATGATAAGGCAAGGCAACAAGCCACTTGTGGATTTGACAGCTCCAACGCAGTTCTGATTGAATCCAGCCCTTTAGTCAGTGGCACAAATGAAACTATCCAAGCAGAAGATCATCTCCTTCAAATGTTGATATTTGGTTGTGTTTTCAACCAAACACAATTCAATATTACTTTTGTAATACAGTAAATATCTTAAAGTTAAGGCTATTTTACAAACTAAAGTAACAGTATTTATTCAACCTTAAAATGAGCTACATATCCATGGCCACATTTTGAGGTTACTGTAACTTGAAATGTCTTCTTATGTATTCAAAGCATGCATGTTCAAGATAGCATGCGAAGGTTGCAGGTCTGTGGATCTCTTCGCAATTGCTATAATAATCTGTGCAGAATCTCTAACAGCATTGATCACTTGCACCATGTAATTTTCATTTAATCTCAACTGCAATCCAGGTCATTTGGTTGTGCTATTAGATTAAGCACAGTGAGAACACATTAAGTTGTTGTATAAATAAAGAAATATCTGGCATTGTATTCCCATTTGAACTTTGTTGTGCTTTTTTTAAATGGCTGAAAGCGCAGTGATAACACATTTAGGTGACAACTAAACCAACAATTTGCATATACTCCAGAATGTCATGAAGAGTGATCAGATGAATTGCAATTAATTGCAAAGTCCCTCTTTGCCATGAAAATGAACTTAATCCCCAAAAAACATTTCCACTGCATTTCAGCCCTGCCACAAAAGGACCAGCTGCCATCATGTCAGTGATTCTCTCATTAACACAGGTGAGAGTGTTGACAAGGACAAGGCTGGAGATCACTCTGTCATGCTGATTGAGTTAGAATAACAGACTGGAAGCTTTAAAAGGAGGGTGGTGCTTGAAATCATTGTTCTTCCTCTGTTAACCATGGTTACCTGCAAGGAAACATGTGCTGTCATCATTGCTTTGCACAAAAAGGGCTTCACAGGCAAGGATATTGCTGCTAGTAAGATTGCACCTAAATCAACCATTTATCGGATCATCAAGAACTTCAAGGAGAGAGGTTAAATTATTGTGAAGAAGGCGTCAGGGCGCCCAAGAAAGTCCAGCAAGCGCCAGGACCGTCTCCTAAAGTTGATTCAGCTGCGGGATCAGGGCACCACCAGTGCAGAGCTTGCTCAGGAATGGCAGCAGGCAGGTGTGAGTGCACCTGCACGCACAGTGAGGCGAAGACTTTTGGAGGATGGCCTGGTGTCAAGAAGGGCAGCAAAGAAGCCACTTCTCTCCAGGAAAAACATCAGGGACAGACTGATATTCTGCAAAAGGTACAGGGATTAGACCTTTGAGGATTGGGGTAAAGTCATTTTCTCTGATGAATCCCCTTTTCCGATTGTTTGGGGCATTCGGAGAAAAGCTTGTCCGGAGAAGACAAGGTGAGCGCTACCATCAGTCCTGTGTCATGCCAACAGTAAAGCATACTGAGACCATTCACAATTTTGCCTAAGAACACAGCCATGAATAAAGAATGGTAACAACACATCCTCCGAGAGCAACTTCTCCCAACCATCCAAGAACAGTTTGGTGACGACCAATGCCTTTTTCAGCATGATGGAGCACCTTGCCATAAGGCAAAAGTGATAACTAAGTGGCTCGGGGAACAAAACATCGAAATTTTGGGTCCATGGCCAGGAAACTCCCCAGACCTTAATCCCATTGAGAACTTGTGGTCGATCCTCAAGAAGCGGGTGGACAAACAGAAACCCACAAATTCTGACAAACTCCAAGCATTGATTATGCAAGAATGCGCTGTCATCAGTCAGGATGTGGCCCAGAAGTTAATTGACAGCATGCCAGGGCGGATTGCAGAGGTCTTGAAAAAGAAGGGTCAACACTGCAAATATTGACTCTTTGCATAAACTTAATGTAATTATCAATAAAAGCCTTTGACACTTATGGAATGCTTGTAATTATACTTCAGAATACCATAGTAACATCTGACAAAAATATCTCTGAAGCAGCGAAGCAGCGAACTTTGTGAAGACCAATACTTGTGTCATTCTCAAAACGTTTGACCACGACTGTACAGTTGAAGTCGGAAGTTTACATGCACTTAGGTTGGAGTCATTAAAACTCGTTTTTCAACCACTTCACACATTTATTGTTAACAAACTATAGTTTTGGCAAGTCGGTTAGGACATCTACTTTGTGCATGACACAACTACGTTTTCCAACAATTGTTTACAGACAGATTATTTCACTTATAATTCACTGTATCACAATTCCAGTGGGTTTTTACCGCTCACTTGACTTTATCCAAGCCAGAATGGCCGACAGGGCAGGAGCCTATCTCCTGTTTCTGTAACATGAAGCAGCTTCAATGTACAAGTACACCCCTTCAGATCAAATCAAATTTTATTTGTCACATGCTACGAATACAACAGGTGTAGACCTAACCGTGAAATGCTTACTTACAAGCCCTTAACCAACAATGCAGTTCAAGAAAGAGTTTAAGAAAATATGTACTAAATATACTAAAGTAAAACAAACATTAAAAAAATTTAAAGTAACACAATAAAATAACAATAATGAGGCTATATACAGGGGGTACCGGTACCGAGTCAATGTGCGGGAGAACAGGTTAGTCGAGGTAATTTGTACATGTAGGCAGGGGTAAAGTGACTATGCATAGATAATAAACAGCGAGTAGCAGCAGTGTAAAAAAAAAAGGGAGGGGGGGGGGGGGTGTCAATGTAAATAGTCTGGGTGGCCATTTGATTAATTGTTCAGCAGTCTTATGGCTTGGGGGTAGAAGCAGTTAAAGAGCCTTTTGGTCCTAGACTTGGCGCTCCAGTACCGCTTGCCGTGCAGTAGCAGAGAGAACAGTCTATGACTTGGGTGACTGGAGTCTTTGATAATTGTTTGGGCCTTCCTCTGACACCGCCTAGTATATGGGTCCTGGATGGCAGGAAGCTTGTCCCCATTGATGAACTGGGCAGTACGCACTACCCACTGTAGCGCCTTATGGTCAGATGCCGAGCAGTTGCTATACCAGGTGGTGATGCAACCGGTCAGGAAGCTCTTGATGGTGCAGCTGTATAACTTTTTGAGGATCTGGGGACCCAAGCCAAATCTTTTCAGTCTCCTGTGGGGGAAAAGGTATCGTCGTGCCCTCTTCACGACTGTCTTGGTGTGTTTGGACCAAGATAGTTTGTTGGTGATGCGGACACCAAGGAACTTGAAACTCTCGACCCGCTCCACTACAGACCCGCCAATGTTAATGTTCGGCCCGCCTTTTCCTATAGTCCATGATCAGCTCCTTTGTCCTACTCACATTGAGGGAAAGGTTGTTGTCCTGGCACCACACGGCCATGTCTCTGACCTCTTCCATATAGGCTGTCTCATCGTTGTCGGTGATCAGGCCTACCACTGTTGTGTCGTCAGCAAACTTAATGATGGTGTTGGAGTCGTGTTTGGCCACGCAGTTGTAGGTGAACAGGAAGTACAGGAGGGGACTAAGCATGCACAGCTGAGGGGCCCCGTGTTGAGGATCAGTGTGGCAGATGTGTTGTTGCCTACACTTACCACCTGGGGGCGGCCAGTCAGGAAGTCCAGGATCCAGTTGCAGAGGGAGGTGTTTAGTCCCAGGGTCCTTAGCTTAGTGATGAGCTTTGAGGGCACTATGGTGTTGAACGCTGAGCTGTAGTCAATGAACAGCATTCTCACATAGGTGTTCCTTTTGTCCAGGTGGGAAAGGGCAGTGTGGAATGCGATTGAGATTGCGTCATCTGTGGATCTGTTGGGGTGGTATGCAAATTGGAGAGGGTCTAGGGTTTCTGGGATGGTGGTGTTGATGTCAGCCATGACCAGCCTTTCAAAGCACTTCATTGCTACCGAAGTGAGTGCTACGGGGCGGTACTCATTTAGGCATTTCTTTATTCAAACACTAGCATGTTCTTCACTTAAGCAATCAAATCTGGAAATAAACCAGTCATTCAACAGAAGCACTTCTGTTCTTTCTTGAGCACAAAATTAAAAGGCAAGGAGTCATCTAATGGTGAAATTAAGGGTTATTTAAGCAATAAGGCCCGAAGGGGGTGGTGGTATATGGCCAATATACAATGGGTAAGGGCTGTTCCGCAACGCGGAGTGCCTGGATACAGCCCTTAGTCGTGGTATATTGGCCATATACCACAAACCCCCAAGGTGCCTTATTGCTATTATAAACTGGTTACCAATGTAATTAGGGCAGTAAAAATAAATGTTTTGTCATACCCGTGGTATACGGTCTGATATACCACGGCTGTCAACCAATCAGCATTCAGGGCTCGAAAACACTCCGTTTATAATTGCGCAATAAGGATGTCAAGAGTAGTAGGCTGAGGCCCAGTTCTCTGTGACATTTTAGAGACACATTTGCATACGCCCACACACACACTCATGATGAAGTTCCACTTTCACACACACACGGAGCACAAAGAACAATGAACACTGAGAGACAATTGACATTGACTAAGAAAAATAAGTAAAATAAATAAATTGGGACTGGAATTTACTAAAATAATGATTAAAGGTTAAATATGTTAAATGTTAAGGTTTGAAAGCATGGCGAAATGTATAGTGGAAGATATTATTAAAGGGTGATTAGAGTAATGCAGTACAAGGGTTAACAATGTGTGGCTCAGTTGGTAGAGCATGGTGCTTGCAACGCCAGGGTTGTGGGTTCGATTCCCACGGGGGGCCAGTATGAAAATGTATGCACTCACTAACTGTAAGTCGCTCTGGATAAGAGCATCTGCTAAATGCCTAAAATGTAAAATGTGATTAAAGTAATGCAGTAAAATGGTTAACAATGTTATAATGTTGTTTGCTTTATGGTATGATGCATATAGACTATGTTTGTTAAGGGGAACATTAGAGCCTGTAAGAGGTTGTAATGATGAAATGTTTATGTTGGTGGAGGTTTAATATGTAATGGGAGTGATAAATTGAGTTGGAGTAAGATTGTAATTGAGTGGGGTAAGGAAGATTAATGTTTAAGAATTAATGTTTAAAAGTTAAGGTTAATAATAAGGTACATTGAGGATGTTAGCTTGATCTGGAAATCCCCGAGTTTAGAAATCCCCACGGTTAGAACGGCTAGAACAGTTAGAACGGTTTGAACGGTGGGGGCTAAGCGGTCTGAAAAAAGCACCTTTTTGAACGAGGATCGCATTAGGTGTTAGCCACAATGAGTTAGCAGAAAGGAAAATTGAGGGTATAAAAGAGCTATGATTTTATGGGGAGAGAAATGAGCTTGAAGAACCTGTCGACTGCTGGAAGATTTTTTGCTGTAGCTTTTTAGCTTAAAATATATTTCCAAATTTTTTTTTATACTTATATTTTGATTTTTATTATACTCAGTTAAAGTAAAATTCTAGGAGGAATCCTTAAGGTTACCTCATTGACAGAGGTTTGGTATAAAGTAGTTGCTCGAGTTTTGGACGCCATCTGAGAGACTGATCATCCTGAGGGGGGAGCCAAAAAACTGTTTGTAAGAAACTGTTTTCTTGTTATTCAATATCGTGCTTCTCATAAAATTGTAACAGACAAAAAACATTTTTTTGGCACACCCCAACTGGGTCTAGTTAAGAGCACTGAAGGTGGTCTATCAATTCAATTTACTGTCAATTTCTGCTCATCATTTGATTTGTGATATTGATTTGTGATTGATTAATTGATCTGTGATTTTTTTTATGCCTGTTTCTGGAATTTTGAATAAACTTGCTTACAGAGTGCTTGGATACAGCCCTTAGCCGTGGTATATTAGCCATATACCACAACCTCCCGAGGTGCCTTATTGCTTTTATAAACTGGTTACCAACGTAATTAGAACAGTACAAATAAACCTGTGGTATACAACGTAATATACCACGGCTTTCAGCCAATCAGCATTCAGACCACCAAATTTATAAAACCATATAGTCTGTATGTTTCATATGTATGGTAAAAGGTCTACAGTGGGGGGGGGGGAGTATTTAGTCAGCTACCAATTGTGCAAGTTCTCCCACTTGAAAAGATGAGAGAGGCCTGTAATTTTCATCATAGGTACACGTCAACTATGACAGACAAATTGAGAAGAAAAAAATCCAGAAAATCACATTGTAGGATTTTTAATGAATTTATTTGCAAATTATGGTGGGAAATAAGTATTTGGTCACCTACAAACAAGCAAGATTTCTGGCTCTCACAGACCTGTAACTTCTTCTTTAAGAGGCTCCTCTGTCCTCCACTCGTTACCTGTATTAATGGCACCTGTTTGAACTTGTTATCAGTATAAAAGACACCTGTCCACAACCTCAAACAGTCACACTCCAAACTCCACTATAGCCAAGACCAAAGAGCTGTCAAAGGACACCAGAAACAAAATTGTAGACTTGCACCAGGCTGGGAAGACTGAATCAGCAGATAGGTAAGCAGCTTGGTTTGAAGAAATCAACTGTGGGAGCAATTATTAGGAAATGGAAGACATACAAGACCACTGATAATCTCCCTCGATCTGGGGCTCCACGCAAGATTTCACCCCGTGGGGTCAAAATGATCACAAGAACAGTGAGCAAAAATCCCAGAACCACACGGGGGGACCTAGTGAATGACCTGCAGAGAGCTGGGACCAAAGTAACAAAGCCTACCATCAGTAACACACTACGCCGCCAGGGACTCAAATCCTGCAGTGCAAGACGCGTCCCCCTGCTTAAGCCAGTACATGTCCAGGCCCGTCTGAAGTTTGCTAGAGTGCATTTGGATGACCCAGAAGAGGATTGGGAGAATGTCATATGGTCAGATGAAACCAAAATATAACTTTTTGGTAAAAACTCAACTCGTCGTGTTTGGAGGACAAAGAATGCTGAGTTGCATCCAAAGAACACCATACCTACTGTGAAGCATGGGGGTGGAAACATCATGCTTTAGGGCTGTTTTTCTGCAAAGGGACCTGGACGACTGATCTGTGTAAAGGAAAGAATGAATGGGGCCATGTATCGTGAGATTTTGAGTGAAAACCTCCTTCCATCAGCAAGGGCATTGAAGATGAAACGTGGCTGGGTCTTTCAGCATGACAATGATCCCAAACACACCGCCCGGGCAACGAAGGAGTGGCTTCGTAAGAAGCATTTCAAGGTCCTGGAGTGGCCTAGCCAGTCTCCAGATCTCAACCCCATAGAAATTCTTTGGAGGGAGTTGAAAGTCCGTGTTGCCCAGCGACAGCTCCAAAACATCACTGCTCTAGAGGAGATCTGTATGGAGGAATGGGCCAAAATATCAGCAACAGTGTGTGAAAACCTTGTGAAGACTTACAGAAAACGTTTGACCTGTGTCATTGCCAACAAAGGGTATATAACAAAGTAATGAGAAACGTTTGTTATTGACCAAATACTTTTTTTCCACCATAATTTGCAAATAAATTCATTTAAAAATCCTACAATGTGATTTTCTGGATTTTTTTCCCTCATTTTGTCTGTCATAGTTGACGTGTACCTATGATGAAAATTACAGGCCTCTCTCATCTTTTTAAGTGGGAGAACTTGCACAATTGGTGGCTGACTAAATACTTTTTTTCCCCACTGTATGTTAGAGGTATGGTAAAATGCCTATGTTAGAGGTATGGTAAAAGGCCTATGTTAGAGGTATGGTAAAAGGTCTATGTTAGAGGTATGGTAAATCAAATCAAATTTTATTAGTCACATGGACCGAATACAACAGGTTTAGACTTTACCGTGAAATGCTTACTTACAAGCCCATTCCCAACAATGCAGAGTTAAAAAGTATGACAAATATTAGCTAAATAAAAAATAAACAACAATGAAAAGGAAATAGTAACACAATAAAATAACAATAACGAAGCTATTGTACCACGGAGTACCACTACCGAGTCAATGTGCTGGGGTACGAGGTAATAACATGGCTATATACAGGAAGTACCACTACCGAGTCAATGTGCTGGGGTACGAGGTAATAACATGGCTATATACAGGAAGTACCACTACCGAGTCAATGTGCTGGGGTACGAGGTAATAACATGGCTATATACAGGAAGTACCACTACCGAGTCAATGTGCTGGGGTACGAGGTAATAACATGGCTATATACAGGAAGTACCACTACCGAGTCAATGTGCTGGGGTACGAGGTAATAACATGGCTATAACGCGGTTAGAACGGCTAGAACAGTTAGAACGGTTTGAACGGTGGGGGCTAAGCGGTCTGAAAAAAGCACCTTTTTGAACGAGGATCGCATTAGGTGTTAGCCACAATGAGTTAGCAGAAAGGAAAATTGAGGGTATAAAAGAGCTATGATTTTATGGGGAGAGAAATGAGCTTGAAGAACCTGTCGACTGCTGGAAGATTTTTTGCTGTAGCTTTTTAGCTTAAAATATATTTCCAATTATTTTTTTATACTTATATTTAGATTTTTATTATACTCAGTTAAAGTAAAATTCTAGGAGGAATCCTTAAGGTTACCTCATTGACAGAGGTTTGGTATAAAGTAGTTGCTCGAGTTTTGGACGCCATCTGAGAGACTGATCATCCTGAGGGGGGAGCCAAAAAACTGTTTGTAAGAAACTGTTTTCTTGTTATTCAATATCGTGCTTCTCATAAAATTGTAACAGACAAAAAACATTTTTTTGGCACACCCCAACTGGGTCTAGTTAAGAGCACTGAAGGTGGTCTATCAATTCAATTTACTGTCAATTTCTGCTCATCATTTGATTTGTGATATTGATTTGTGATTGATTAATTGATCTGTGATTTTTTTATGCCTGTTTCTGGAATTTTGAATAAACTTGCTTACAGAGTGCTTGGATACAGCCCTTAGCCGTGGTATATTAGCCATATACCACAACCTCCCGAGGTGCCTTATTGCTTTTATAAACTGGTTACCAACGTAACTAGAACAGTACAAATAAACCTGTGGTATACAACGTAATATACCACGGCTTTCAGCCAATCAGCATTCAGACCACCAAATTTATAAAACCATATAGTCTGTATGTTTCATATGTATGGTAAAAGGTCTACAGTGGGGGGGGGGGAGTATTTAGTCAGCTACCAATTGTGCAAGTTATCCCACTTGAAAAGATGAGAGAGGCCTGTAATTTTCATCATAGGTACACGTCAACTATGACAGACAAATTGAGAAGAAAAAAATCCAGAAAATCACATTGTAGGATTTTTAATGAATTTATTTGCAAATTATGGTTGGAAATAAGTATTTTGTCACCTACAAACAAGCAAGATTTCTGGCTCTCACAGACCTGTAACTTCTTCTTTAAGAGGCTCCTCTGTCCTCCACTCGTTACCTGTATTAATGGCACCTGTTTGAACTTGTTATCAGTATAAAAGACACCTGTCCACAACCTCAAACAGTCACACTCCAAACTCCACTATGGCCAAGACCAAAGAGCTGTCAAAGGACACCAGAAACAAAATTGTAGACTTGCACCAGGCTGGGAAGACTGAATCAGCAGATAGGTAAGCAGCTTGGTTTGAAGAAATCAACTGTGGGAGCAATTATTAGGAAATGGAAGACATACAAGACCACTGATAATCTCCCTCGATCTGGGGCTCCACGCAAGATTTCACCCCGTGGGGTCAAAATGATCACAAGAACGGTGAGCAAAAATCCCAGAACCACACGGGGGGACCTAGTGAATGACCTGCAGAGAGCTGGGACCAAAGTAACAAAGCCTACCATCAGTAACACACTACGCCGCCAGGGACTCAAATCCTGCAGTGCAAGACGCGTCCCCCTGCTTAAGCCAGTACATGTCCAGGCCCGTCTGAAGTTTGCTAGAGTGCATTTGGATGACCCAGAAGAGGATTGGGAGAATGTCATATGGTCAGATGAAACCAAAATATAACTTTTTGGTAAAAACTCAACTCGTCGTGTTTGGAGGACAAAGAATGCTGAGTTGCATCCAAAGAACACCATACCTACTGTGAAGCATGGGGGTGGAAACATCATGCTTTAGGGCTGTTTTTCTGCAAAGGGACCTGGACGACTGATCTGTGTAAAGGAAAGAATGAATGGGGCCATGTATCGTGAGATTTTGAGTGAAAACCTCCTTCCATCAGCAAGGGCATTGAAGATGAAACGTGGCTGGGTCTTTCAGCATGACAATGATCCCAAACACACCGCCCGGGCAACGAAGGAGTGGCTTCGTAAGAAGCATTTCAAGGTCCTGGAGTGGCCTAGCCAGTCTCCAGATCTCAACCCCATAGAAATTCTTTGGAGGGAGTTGAAAGTCCGTGTTGCCCAGCGACAGCTCCAAAACATCACTGCTCTAGAGGAGATCTGTATGGAGGAATGGGCCAAAATATCAGCAACAGTGTGTGAAAACCTTGTGAAGACTTACAGAAAACGTTTGACCTGTGTCATTGCCAACAAAGGGTATATAACAAAGTAATGAGAAACGTTTGTTATTGACCAAATACTTTTTTTCCACCATAATTTGCAAATAAATTCATTTAAAAATCCTACAATGTGATTTTCTGGATTTTTTTCCCTCATTTTGTCTGTCATAGTTGACGTGTACCTATGATGAAAATTACAGGCCTCTCTCATCTTTTTAAGTGGGAGAACTTGCACAATTGGTGGCTGACTAAATACTTTTTTTCCCCACTGTATGTTAGAGGTATGGTAAAATGCCTATGTTAGAGGTATGGTAAAAGGCCTATGTTAGAGGTATGGTAAAAGGTCTATGTTAGAGGTATGGTAAATCAAATCAAATTTTATTAGTCACATGGACCGAATACAACAGGTTTAGACTTTACCGTGAAATGCTTACTTACAAGCCCATTCCCAACAATGCAGAGTTAAAAAGTATGACAAATATTAGCTAAATAAAAAATAAACAACAATGAAAAGGAAATAGTAACACAATAAAATAACAATAACGAAGCTATTGTACCACGGAGTACCACTACCGAGTCAATGTGCTGGGGTACGAGGTAATAACATGGCTATATACAGGAAGTACCACTACCGAGTCAATGTGCTGGGGTACGAGGTAATAACATGGCTATATACAGGAAGTACCACTACCGAGTCAATGTGCTGGGGTACGAGGTAATAACATGGCTATATACAGGAAGTACCACTACCGAGTCAATGTGCTGGGGTACGAGGTAATAACATGGCTATATACAGGAAGTACCACTACCGAGTCAATGTGCTGGGGTACGAGGTAATAACATGGCTATAACGCGGTTAGAACGGCTAGAACAGTTAGAACGGTTTGAACGGTGGGGGCTAAGCGGTCTGAAAAAAGCACCTTTTTGAACGAGGATCGCATTAGGTGTTAGCCACAATGAGTTAGCAGAAAGGAAAATTGAGGGTATAAAAGAGCTATGATTTTATGGGGAGAGAAATGAGCTTGAAGAACCTGTCGACTGCTGGAAGATTTTTTGCTGTAGCTTTTTAGCTTAAAATATATTTCCAATTATTTTTTTATACTTATATTTAGATTTTTATTATACTCAGTTAAAGTAAAATTCTAGGAGGAATCCTTAAGGTTACCTCATTGACAGAGGTTTGGTATAAAGTAGTTGCTCGAGTTTTGGACGCCATCTGAGAGACTGATCATCCTGAGGGGGGAGCCAAAAAACTGTTTGTAAGAAACTGTTTTCTTGTTATTCAATATCGTGCTTCTCATAAAATTGTAACAGACAAAAAACATTTTTTTGGCACACCCCAACTGGGTCTAGTTAAGAGCACTGAAGGTGGTCTATCAATTCAATTTACTGTCAATTTCTGCTCATCATTTGATTTGTGATATTGATTTGTGATTGATTAATTGATCTGTGATTTTTTTATGCCTGTTTCTGGAATTTTGAATAAACTTGCTTACAGAGTGCTTGGATACAGCCCTTAGCCGTGGTATATTAGCCATATACCACAACCTCCCGAGGTGCCTTATTGCTTTTATAAACTGGTTACCAACGTAATTAGAACAGTACAAATAAACCTGTGGTATACAACGTAATATACCACGGCTTTCAGCCAATCAGCATTCAGACCACCAAATTTATAAAACCATATAGTCTGTATGTTTCATATGTATGGTAAAAGGTCTACAGTGGGGGGGGGGAAGTATTTAGTCAGCTACCAATTGTGCAAGTTCTCCCACTTGAAAAGATGAGAGAGGCCTGTAATTTTCATCATAGGTACACGTCAACTATGACAGACAAATTGAGAAGAAAAAAATCCAGAAAATCACATTGTAGGATTTTTAATGAATTTATTTGCAAATTATGGTTGGAAATAAGTATTTTGTCACCTACAAACAAGCAAGATTTCTGGCTCTCACAGACCTGTAACTTCTTCTTTAAGAGGCTCCTCTGTCCTCCACTCGTTACCTGTATTAATGGCACCTGTTTGAACTTGTTATCAGTATAAAAGACACCTGTCCACAACCTCAAACAGTCACACTCCAAACTCCACTATGGCCAAGACCAAAGAGCTGTCAAAGGACACCAGAAACAAAATTGTAGACTTGCACCAGGCTGGGAAGACTGAATCAGCAGATAGGTAAGCAGCTTGGTTTGAAGAAATCAACTGTGGGAGCAATTATTAGGAAATGGAAGACATACAAGACCACTGATAATCTCCCTCGATCTGGGGCTCCACGCAAGATTTCACCCCGTGGGGTCAAAATGATCACAAGAACGGTGAGCAAAAATCCCAGAACCACACGGGGGGACCTAGTGAATGACCTGCAGAGAGCTGGGACCAAAGTAACAAAGCCTACCATCAGTAACACACTACGCCGCCAGGGACTCAAATCCTGCAGTGCAAGACGCGTCCCCCTGCTTAAGCCAGTACATGTCCAGGCCCGTCTGAAGTTTGCTAGAGTGCATTTGGATGACCCAGAAGAGGATTGGGAGAATGTCATATGGTCAGATGAAACCAAAATATAACTTTTTGGTAAAAACTCAACTCGTCGTGTTTGGAGGACAAAGAATGCTGAGTTGCATCCAAAGAACACCATACCTACTGTGAAGCATGGGGGTGGAAACATCATGCTTTAGGGCTGTTTGTCTGCAAAGGGACCAGGACGACTGATCCGTGTAAAGGAAAGAATGAATGGGGCCATGTATCGTGAGATTTTGAGTGAAAACCTCCTTCCATCAGCAAGGGCATTGAAGATGAAACGTGGCTGGGTCTTTCAGCATGACAATGATCCCAAACACACCGCCCGGGCAACGAAGGAGTGGCTTCGTAAGAAGCATTTCAAGGTCCTGGAGTGGCCTAGCCAGTCTCCAGATCTCAACCCCATAGAAATTCTTTGGAGGGAGTTGAAAGTCCGTGTTGCCCAGCGACAGCTCCAAAACATCACTGCTCTAGAGGAGATCTGTATGGAGGAATGGGCCAAAATATCAGCAACAGTGTGTGAAAACCTTGTGAAGACTTACAGAAAACGTTTGACCTGTGTCATTGCCAACAAAGGGTATATAACAAAGTAATGAGAAACGTTTGTTATTGACCAAATACTTATTTTCCACCATACTTTGCAAATAAATTCATTTAAAAATCCTACAATGTGATTTTCTGGATTTTTTTCTCTCATTTTGTCTGTCATAGTTGACGTGTACCTATGATGAAAATTACAGGCCTCTCTCATCTTTTTAAGTGGGAGAACTTGCACAATTGGTGGCTGACTAAATACTTTTTTTCCCCACTGTATGTTAGAGGTATGGTAAAATGCCTATGTTAGAGGTATGGTAAAAGGCCTATGTTAGAGGTATGGTAAAAGGTCTATGTTAGAGGTATGGTAAATCAAATCAAATTTTATTAGTCACATGGACCGAATACAACAGGTTTAGACTTTACCGTGAAATGCTTACTTACAAGCCCATTCCCAACAATGCAGAGTTAAAAAGTATGACAAATATTAGCTAAATAAAAAATAAACAACAATGAAAAGGAAATAGTAACACAATAAAATAACAATAACGAAGCTATTGTACCACAGAGTACCACTACCGAGTCAATGTGCTGGGGTACGAGGTAATAACATGGCTATATACAGGAAGTACCACTACCGAGTCAATGTGCTGGGGTACGAGGTAATAACATGGCTATATACAGGAAGTACCACTACCGAGTCAATGTGCTGGGGTACGAGGTAATAACATGGCTATATACAGGAAGTACCACTACCGAGTCAATGTGCTGGGGTACGAGGTAATAACATGGCTATATACAGGAAGTACCACTACCGAGTCAATGTGCTGGGGTACGAGGTAATAACATGGCTATATACAGGAAGTACCACTACCGAGTCAATGTGCTGGGGTACGAGGTAATAACATGGCTATATACAGGAAGTACCACTACCGAGTCAATGTGCTGGGGTACGAGGTAATAACATGGCTATATACAGGAAGTACCACTACCGAGTCAATGTGCTGGGGTACGAGGTAGTTGAGGTAATTGAGGTAATACAGTGTGTACAGTATCAGTCAAAAGTTTGGACACACCTACTCATACAAGGGTTTTTCTTTATTTTTACTATTTTCTACATTGTAGAATAATAGTGAATACATCAAAACTATGGAATAACACATATGAAATCATGTAGTAACCAAAAAAGTGTTAAACAAATCAAAATATATTTTATATTTGAGATTCTTCAAATAGCCGCCCTTTGCCTTGATGACAGCTTTGCACACTCTTGGCATTCTCTCAACCAGCTTCACCTGGAATGCTTTTCCAACAGTCTTGAAGGAGTTCACACATGTGCTGAGCTCTTGTTGGGTGCTTTTCCTTCACTCTGCGGTCCGACTCATCCCAATTGTGGAGATGAGTCGGGGATTGTGGAGGCCAGGTCATCTGATGCAGCACTCAATCACTATCCTTCTTGGTAAAATAGCCCTTACACTGCCTGGAGGTGTGTTGGGTCATTGTCCTGTTGAAAATCAAATGATAGTCCCATTAAGCCCAAACCAGATGGGATGGCGTATCGCTGCAGAATGCTGGTGTAGCCATACTGGTTAAGTGTGCCTTGAATTCTAAATAAATCACAGACAGTGTTACCAGCAAAGCACCCCCACACCATAACACCTCCTCCTCCATGCTTTACGGTGGGAAATACACATGTGGAGATCATCCGTTCACCCACACAGCGTCTCACAAAGACACGGCGGTTGGAAATCTAAAATTTGGACTCCAGACCAAAGGACACATTTCCACCGGTCTAATGTCCATTGTTTGTGTTTCTTGGCCCAAGCAAGTCTCTTCTTATTATTGGTGTCCTCATGAGAGCCAGTTTAATCATAGCTCTTGATGGTTTTTGCGACTGCTCTTGAAGAAACGTTTCAAAGTTCTTGAGATTTTCCGTATTGACTGACCTTCATGTCTTAAAGTAATGATGGACTGTCGTTTCTCTTTGCTTATTTGAGCTGTTCTTGCCATAATATGGACTTGGTCTTTTACCAAATAGGGCTATCTTCTGTATACCCCCCCTACCTTGTCACAACACAACTGATTGGCTCAAATGCATTAAGAAGGAAATACATTCCACAAATTAACTTTTAAGAAGGTACACCTATTAATTGAAATGCATTCCAGGTGAATACCTCATGAAGCTGGTTGAGAGAATGCCAAGAGCGTGTAAAGCTGTCATCAAGGCAAAGGGTGGCTACTTTGACGAATCTAAAATCTAAAATATATTTTGATTTGTTTAACACTTTTTTGGTTACTACATAATTCCATATGTGTTATTTCATAGTTTTGATGTCATCACTATTATTCTACAATGTAGAAAATAGTAAAAATAAAGAAAAACCCTTGAATGAGTAGGTGTGTCTAAACTTTTGACCGGTAGTGTGCATGCAGGTAGGGGTAAAAGGCCTATGTTAATTATGTTAAATATTCTAAACTTGGATTCAAGTCTTTGTCAAATTGTTCTCAACTATCTTCATACCAACAATCTTCTTACCTACTATCGTCATACACTCTTAGAAAAAAGGGTTCCAAAAGGGATCTTCAGCAGTCGCCATAGGAGAACCATTTTTGTTTCCAGGTAGAACCCTTTTGAGTTCCAAAAAGAACCCTCTGTGAAAAGGGTTCTACCTGGAATCAAATCTAGTTCTTCAAAGGGTTGTACCATATCAATTGAACCATTCCCAGCCATTGGCGCTCCTGCAGAGATGGAGGAAGAAGAAGAAGAAGAAGAAGAAGAAGAAGAAGCAGAAGAAGAAGAAGAAGAAGAAGAAGAAGAAGAAGAAGAAAGACTGCGCTCGGCCTCTCCAGGGTCTTCTGCTGCAGCAGAAAGAGGAAGTGGAAGAGGAGTAGCCAGTGAAGCAGCCACACGGTATGCAGACACATTTATATTCCGAAATTAGCATAAAATAATAAAATAAAACGTTGGACTCTGATTATGTTTCAATGTATAATATTTGCAATTGCTTTAAATCATGTAATAATTGGGACACAAAACAGACAGTTTAGGCCTCCAGAGTGGCGCAGCGTTCTAAGGCACTGCATCAGAGTGCTAGAGGCGTCACTACAGACCAAGGTTTGATCCCGGGCTGTATCACAACCAGCCGTGATCGGGAGTCCCATAGGGCGGCGCACAATTGGGGGCTTTACTTGGCTCATCGCACTCTAGCGACTCCTTGTGGCGGGCCGGGCGCCTGCAAGGCTGACCTTTGTCGTCAGTTGAATGTTGTTTTCCTCTGACACATTGGTGCGGCTGGCTTCTGGGTTAAGCGGGCGGGTGTTAAGAAGTGCGGTTAGGCGGGTCATGTTTCGGACTACGCATGACCCGACCTTTGCGTCCCGAGCCCGTTGGGGAGTTGCAACGATGAGACAAGATCGAAAAAAAAAAAAACTGATTTTCTAAGGGTTTTCTTTATTTGAAAGGAATAAAGACATCTGGAATGTGAGCACACAGCAATGGGTAGAAAACCACATGTAAAACAGCTTCTAACTCTATACTACCCTACTTGTAAAGCAATATTCTTAAGACAGCTTCAATACAAATACGTATGTGATGTAAACATAGATGGAAAGGAGCTGGAAAGAGGCGTCTATTTGTATATCATATGTGCCTGAATTATTCCAAAGAAAACTCAACTTTTGTTTTTAAAAAAGCATGACACTGCAATCCAATCTGGAAAGGAAACATTACCTACAACAGAAGCACTTCTCGCTTAACCACAAAAACAAAAATTGTTAACAGTTAAGAACCATCTGAGTATTAACAGTTTAGAACCATCTGAGTATTAACAGTTTAGAACCATCTGAGTATTAACAGTTTAGAACCATCTGAGTATTAACAGTTTAGAACCATCTGAGTATTAACAGTTTAGAACCATCTGAGTTTTAACAGTTTAGAACCATCTGAGTATTAACAGTTAAGAACCATCTGAGTTTTAACAGTTTAGAACCATCTGAGTATTAACAGTTTAGAACCATCTGAGTATTAACAGTTTAGAACCATCTGAGTATTAACAGTTTAGAATCATCTGTGTTAACACTTAAAGGAAAACTCCACCGAAAAACGATATTTGGGTATTTGTTTCATTAGCCCATTGTTGACATAGTCCCAAAATGTTTTGCAAGTTAGCAATCAAGTTTTCAAGATATGTAACTTGCTAAAATAGTTAAATCGTCCTCGTATGATGCATTTTGCTTCATATGATGCTGCGTTTTGCATCACATGGGGATGATTTCTGTATTTCTGTAAACGTAGATATGGATTCAATACATATCATGAAAGGTCAGAGCTATAGCACGATTTAAATTTAAAGGCAATGTTCCCGTGATCGAGGAGACTGGTAAACGCTGCATGTATCTATAGCACTGAACCTCCGTCATACGGATTGAATCGAGCCCTTAAATGAAAATGTGAAGTAAGAAAGGAACTTCCCATCTTAGGGTCCTTTATGTTCTGACAGGATGAATCAATTCTATCCAGCCTGGAGAAACACCTCAGTGACAATTCAAACAGCACCATTTAGATGACGGTACCAAAGTACTAGGGTACTATAAGGGAACTAGGGTGTGATTTCAGACCCCTCTTGGTCTCCTGAGTTGTGCCTGTATCATCTCATATGTATAGTCGCCACACACACACACACACACACACACTCACACACACACACACACACACACACACAAACACAAACAAACACAAACACACACACAAACACACACACACACACACACACACACACACACACACACACACAAACACACTCCTAAACCTAAACATAACCCCTAACCCTTATTCTAACCCTAACCCTAATTGTAACCCTAACCCCTAAACCTAACCCCTAAGCCTAAAATAGCCTTTGTCCTCATGGGCATGTGGGAAATGTCCCCACGAGGGAGGATTTTTCTCACACACACACACACACACACACACACACACACACACACACACACACACACACACACACACACACACACACACACACACACACACACACACACACACACACACACACGGTATTGGTCTCCTGATCACCAGTGGTTCTGCAGTCTCTCTGAGCTGGTCATCCACTCCCGTCTGGATTTCTTGTCATGGAGGACGTGCCAGATTTTGTTCACAGGCTTATAACCTTCCTTCATCTCCTCTAACTTATCCATGGGGATCGTCTCCTTACAATGGCTGAGAGGGAGGGAGGCAAACAACATGTCAACCACTATGCATGTTTGTGTACCATCTGTGTGTGAGTGTTGTCTGTGTGTGTGTGTGTGTGTGTGTGTGTGTGTGTGTGTGTGTGTGTGTGTGTGTGTGTGTGTGTGTGTGTGTGTGTGTGTGTGAGTGTGTGTGTGTGTGTGTGTGTGTATAGACAGATAGCACTTCAACAACCAGGTCTCTGTGTAGGTCAGAATGGTAAGGACTAGTGTGTGTGTGTGTGTGTGTGTGTGTGTGTGTGTGTGTGTGTGTGTGTGTGTGTGTGTGTGTGTGTGTGTGTGTGAGTGTGTGTGTGTGTGTGTGTGTATAGACAGATAGCACTTCAACAACCAGGTCTCTGTGTAGGTCAGAATGGTAAGGACTAGTGTGTGTGTGTGTGTGTGTGTGTGTGTGTGTGTGTGTGTGTGTGTGTGTGTGTGTGTGTGTGTGTGTGTGTGTGTGTGTGTGTGTGTGTGTGTGTGTGTGTGTGTGTGTGTGTGTGTGTGTGTGTGTGTATGTGTCTGTGTGTGTGTGTCTGTGTGTGTGTGTCTGTGTCTGTGTGTGTGTGTGTGTGTGTGTGTGTGTGTGTGTGTGTGTGTGTGTGTGTGTGTGTGTGTGTGTGTGTGTGTGTGTGTGTGTGTGTGTATGTGTCTGTGTGTGTGTGTGTGTGTGTGTGTGTGTGTGTGTGTGTGTGTGTGTGTGTGTGTGTGTGTGTGTGTGTGTGTGTGTGTGTGTGTGTGTATGTGTGTGTGTGTGTGTGTAGTAGCTGTACATGTCAGATGATGCAGGCACAACTCTGCTTTGGTTTCTCTGATCTCGGGTGCACCAGTACCTGAAGAGAATCTCTAATGGAATGACAGGGAGGTCCTCAAACTCGATCCAGTACCCACGGCGAAACGCCTGAATGAAACATAGTGTTATAAACACAGTATTGTCATAACAACATGTTCACATACACACACACACACACGCAGGCTAAAAGTAGTCCTTACCATTCGGACATAAGGCCACATCTCCCATTTACCCAGATTGGTGTTGTCAATCACGATCGGATGGACTTTACTTCTGATGGCTTCAAGAACTGCAGGGAGCAACTCATAACCATAACCCTTAAATCATCCTTAATCAATGGGTTCAACCAATCAATTAATAAATGACACAATTAATAAATGATCAAAGTCACCAATTAATCAACCAATCACACCATTAATAAAACATGAAGAGTTTCATTCCAAAACGCTATATATCCATTTTCAGAAATGTTGGTAAATTAGCTTATGAAAGAGATTGGTGTGTTTTTTTTCTCCATCTAGTCATGGCATGGGGTTGATAAATGACATGTATTAGTTTGAAACCTACCACTAGATGGTGTCATGTCAGAGACAAACAATCGCTATAGCACAAGGCTAGATTTATGATGAGTTGAATTTATACACTCTAAGAAAAAAAGGTGCTAAGTAGAACCATACAGGGTTCTTCGGTTTGTCCCCATAAGGGGAACCCTTTTTGGTGCTGGGTAGAACCCTTTGCAGAGGGTTCTATCTAGAACTCTCTATGTAGGGTTCTTCAAAGAACCCCCTGTTTATTGTTGTACCTAGAACCCTCTATGAAACTGTATGTTATTTATATTTTTTTGTGTAGCATAAAATTAATCAACTAATCAATGTACATGCAAAAACACAGATATTACAGTTAAACAAACAATTATGAAAATCTCCCTGCAATAGAGCATGCTGGGAAATATGATATATAGTTATAGTTCTATGTAGAACCCTTCTTGCCTTCCAAAGAATCCTTCTTGCCTTCCAAAGAATCATCAAAGAACCCTTCCTTACAAAAATGGTTATAAGGATGTTAAAGGTTCTAGATAGAACCCTTTGCCTTACTAAGAACCCTTGTCTTCCAAAAAGTGTTCTTCTGATCAAAACGGTTCTCGGTAGAACCCTATCCCTCCACAAAGAACCCTTTTGGAACCCTAAGAGTGTATGTTAAATATACAGCAAACCAACATTCCATTCCAGCTAAACAATGGATACATAGTGTTTGCAACACAACCAGTTTGAATCTAAAAGCTATGAATAAAAACTCGGAGGACAGTAATATTTGACACATACATGAAGGTGCCCAAGCATTCATTTCTGATGAAAAAACACAAATGTGAGAATTTGGTGGATATAGCGTTTTGGAAATAAACTCTTCACATCTAATTCAATAAATGAATTAATTAATCGATCAATAAATTAAATCGATAAATCAGTCAGTCCTAGACCTACCTCTTTTGCGGTTCCAGTCATGAGCTTGGTCCAGGAGATTCTTCTGGATCCCAACTATCTCCCCGTTCTCCTTGAAGTAGTCGTCTGTGCTGAAGGCCTCTCCAGACCTATACTCCTCCAGGATATTGCTGTAGACACACACACACACACACACACACACACACACACACACACACACACACACACACACACGCATACACACACGCATACACACACACATACACACACTCAACATCAACTCAGACAGAACATATATACAGCCTGTATACAGAAGTGTGTGTGTGTGTGTGTGTGTGTGTGTGTGTGTGTGTGTGTGTGTGTGTGTGTGTGTGTGTGTGTGTGTGTGTGTGTGTGTGTGTGTGTGTGTGTGTGTGTGTGAGGGCGTGGTCGTGTTTAACTATACTTGTGGGGACCAGAAGTCCCCACAAGAATAGTAAACCATGAAAGATTTGACCAACTGGGGACATTTTGTTGGTCCCCACAAGGTCAAATGCTATTTCTAGGGGGTTTAGGGTTAAGGTTAGAATTAGTGTAAAAAATTCATCTTTACAAATAAAAAACAAGTTGACCCCTTAAAGCCAGATGGAGATGGGTAAATTAGACGCACATTCGGTCTTTATATTATTGTAATATAGGCTATGCTGCAGCAAATGTAGGCCTACCTGTCACAAGAAGAAGAGTTACCATGATGAGATGATAGGTCTACATGCATTGTTACCATGATGAGATGATAGGTCTACATGCATTGTTACCATGATGAGATGATAGGTCTACATGCATTGTTACCATGATGAGATGATAGGTCTACATGTATTGTTACCATGATGAGATGATAGGTCTACATGCATTATTACCATGATGAGATGATATGTCTACATGCATTGTTACCATGGTGAGATGATAGGTCTACATGCATTGTTACCATGATGAGATGATAGGTCTACATGCATTGTTATGATGATGAGATGATAGGTCTACATGTATTGTTACCATGATGAGATGATATGTCTACATGTATTGTTACCATGATGAGATGATAGGTCTACATGCATTGTTATGATGATGAGATGATAGGTCTACATGTATTGTTACCATGATGAGATGATAGGTCTACATGTATTGTTACCATGATGAGATGATAGGTCTACATGCATTGTTACCATGATGAGATGATATGTCTACATGTATTGTTACCATGATGAGATGATAGGTCTACATGCATTGTTATGATGATGAGATGATAGGTCTACATGCATTGTTACCATGATGAGATGATAGGTCTACATGCATTGTTACCATGATGAGATGATATGTCTACATGTATTGTTACCATGATGAGATGATAGGTCTACATGCATTGTTATGATGATGAGATGATAGGTCTACATGCATTGTTACCATGGTGAGATGATAGGTCTACATGCATTGTGTAACTGCACTCCATACTGAGATGGGCTGTCTGTCTCCACCCTGAGCATTGATTCATCATGCAGAGGCCGTAGATAAGACAGATGTAATCATCATTTAACAGTTAATTTCACGCCATGCTGTTCATATAAATAATGTATTATAATTTACCGGATTCTCGCAGTTATTTATTCAGGGAACAGGGAGTGGTTTTGGGGGGTAAATCCCAGGTAAATCTCAGTAACTGGGTTCCTGCCATTCAACCCTAGATGTGTAGATATCCTGTGTTACATGTAGAGAATGAGTTTCTATGGCTACGTTTACACACACAACCCAATTCTGAGCTTTTGCCCAATTATTGCCCAAAGATCTGATATGATTGGTCAAAAGACCCAATATATCAGAATTGTGCTGCCTGTGTAAAAACAGACATTGAGCACTGATAAAAATACGAATAAATAAAATGACACAAACTGGCATGAGCGGCAGGTGGTTCAAAACCCTGAAACGACAAGGTGAAAAAACAGTTGATGTGCCCTTGAGCAAGGCACTTAACCCTAATTGCTCCTGTAAGTCGCTCTGGATAAGAGCGTCTGCTAAATGACAAAAATGTAATGAAGGTTATTGGTGACTGTGAGAGGCAGCATCCCTCCCTGCAGCATATTTTTTAACCGACCGTTATCAGACAATCGGATGACATTTTTTTCAAGGCCCTCCCATGTACCTCAGGCAGACCCTCTAGTGGATTTGATGATTATTGTTTCATTCACTTCTCACTTCCCCCCCCCCCCCCTGCTGCTCCTCCTATTGACGTTGGAGCTCGGAGCTGAAGCATTTCACTGTGCCCTGCCATTACATCTGCGGTCCTGTGCATGTGACTAGTAAACTCATCTATCGTTTATCTAGTGTGTAGGCTGTTAGTTCTATTGACCAAATCGCAGTTGTTGTCTGTGTATCTGTGTAAAAGGCCTGGGGCCTCATTTAACAATACTGCGCAGAAACTATTCAAAAACGTTACTTATGAACGGAACTTAGAATGTTTGTGCACATAGAAAAAGTGTGATTTATCAAACAAGCTTCATGCACATACCGGTAGGAGATAACCATTGATAAATACCAATTGTTCTCAGCTTCAGTGCTCATTCACGACCTTGGATATTTGCATTTAGAAACAACCCTAATGAACCATATGGTCAAAGCACGTGGGGAATATACAACGGCGCAACCAAAAAAAAGCTAAGTGTTTTAGTTTTCTTTAATGAAATAAAAGGTGCTAGTGTCAGAGGTTGACTGCAACCAAAAGGTTTTATTTGGCTTGCTCATTGTGGCTTGACCAGTAAAAATAAAACCATAGCTACAAAGAGAGGACCATTAGGATAATTCAAATTGCTTTAGCAATGGCAAATATACTTCAAAAGAGTAGGCAACACTGACCAATGAGCCATTCATCCTCAACAGCTCCCTCCTGTAGCGTGTTCCACCTGGCCACCTTGCCACCACATTCAGCAGCGCCTTTTTTTGCGCATCAAGTAACCTATCACCTGTATGAGTGTAAGTGAGTGTAAGCCTTTTCTGTTCACATAGTTTAACTTGTTTTGGGATGGTGCCATCTATTGCTCCGTTCGTATTTGGGAACCCTGATGGCAAAGAAAAACCTCTTGACTTCAACATGTTGCGCGTTGGTGTATGGAAATTGTATGTAACCGTTGCCGATCTGAGATGCAGATCGGCAAGCTCCGCTGCCAAAAACCCGAATTTTACACACACACACTCTCAAGCCAACGTTCATATTGATAAATCTCACACATTGCGTGGAAATGATCCCATACATGGTTTACGCACAGATTTGTGCCTATGCAAGATTAATAAATGAGGCCTCAGGAGTCCTCCCCTAGGCCCAAGGCCCAGTTTCCTTAAAGTGGAACTGACAGCGTTTTAGCAACGTTACATCTTAATAGAATCTGTTCATATACACCCCCAGGAAGAATATTTTATACATTTTCTGACAAGCGAGCAATTAGATTTGGTCATGTTTTCATAAATTCTTAGAATGTTTGGGAATTACGTATAGTAAGGCATTTCTGAAAATTATATAGAAATATAAAGTGGGAAAGTGGCCTTGCATTTGGACAATTAATAGACACTGCAGTAAATAAAACCTAATAAAAATCCAGGATCTGAGTCTATGCAGACCGGTGTGCCATAGCCAATCAAAGCTACAGTAGGCCTTTATGCAAATAAGCCATTTGCCACAGGGGCCTGTCATCATTCACTTTGCACTGGACTGTGTGTTTACAGGCAGTAGCAACAGTGCTACTTTAGATCATTGGAAAGCGTTCGCCAAAAGCCACAAAATACACCTGAATGGATTTCTGCAAATATGTAAATACAACGGGAGTCCTCTTACATTTGGGAACTTTACAGTCCTATTGATCAAACAATCATGAAAAGGTAGGCTCTCTCCCTCAGTTATACACATCAACAACAACAAGATCAACAACTAATGCTAGCCAGAACAAGATGAGCTAAAATCTATGAGCTAAAAACGTTTTCAGCTAGTTGGCTGTCAAAATAGCATTTACATTTTAGCAGACGCTCTTATCCAGGGCGACTTAAAGTTAGTGAATGCATACATATATATATATATTTTTTCATACTGGCCCCCCATGGGAAACAAACCCACATCCCTGCCGGCCAAACCCTCCCCTACCTTAGACGACGCTGGACCAATTGTGCGCCGCCTATGGGTCTCCCAGTCGCGGTCGGCTGCAACAGAGCCTGGATCTCTAGTGGCACAGCTTGCACTGCGATGCAGTGCCTTAGACCACTGCGCCACTCGGGATTAGCACTGATAAACGATGAGGGAATAGTAGCCTGCTCGTCCTTCTGCAGCTTGACTGCTAATGAATGCTTGTCCCAACCCACGTTTTGACAACTGAATGGGAACTTGCCTGCCTGACCATTTGATCAATGCCAAATGCATTTCATTGACGTCTAGCTAAGGGTGCGTTCATAAATTGCCTCTAGTGTGTTAGAGTGCATTCTGGGTCGTTCAAAAATTCAGAGCATTGTCAGATTGTCTGTTCGTAAATTCAGAGCATTTCGCTCTCCGAGTGTACACTGCACGATTGACACTGGTCGCTCTGGCCGAGGAATAGGGTTGATCCGAACGTTCCTCACAACGGCAGTCAAGCACCCAAGCTAACTTGCTAACGTTGGCTAGCCTGCTAGCTACTTCCACACACAAATGAGAGAACACCTCACTCCAGTGGAGGCTCCTCAGAGGAGGAAGGGGAGGACCATCCTCCTCAGTAAATTACATACAAATTAAAATAGTGAAACATTTAAAAAGTGAAACATTTAAAACGTTTTTAGATAAAACTATATAAATATATACACGTCACCAAATAGTTGATTAAAACACACTGTTTTGCAATGAAGATCTACAGTAGCCTCAACAGCACTCTGTAGGGTAGCACCATGGTGTAGCTGGAGGACAGCTGGCTTCCGTCCTCCTCTGGGTACAATGACTTCAATACAAAACCTAGGAGGCTCATGGTTCTCACCCCCTTCCATAGACTTACACAGTATTTATGACAACTTCTGGAGGACGTCCTCCAACCTATCAGAGCTCTTGCAGCATGAACTGAACATGTTGTCCACCCAATCAAAGGATCAGCGAATTAATATAGTACTGAAACAGCTAGCTAGCACTGCAGTGCATAACATGTGTTCAGTAGTTTTCTCAAAGAGAGAGAAAGAATATAGTTGAACAGTTTTAATTAAATTATTTTCTTCAAAAATAAAGGAGAGGCATGAGAGAGAGAGAGAGAGAGAGAGAGAGAGAGAGAGAGAGAGAGAGAGAGAGAGAGAGAGAGAGAGAGAGAGAGAGAGAGAGAGAGAGAGAGAGAGCGAGAGAGATTGTCATATTTTTTCACTTTAAGTTTCACTTACTTAGCTAGCAAATGCAGCTAGCTAGTTTAGCCCACTCAAACACCCTGCTCAAACAGAGGGATGCTATGTTAGCTAGCTGGCTATGACTATTCAACACAACACTGGAAATCTTCCAAGTCAAGGTAGTGTAAGCTTTTGGTTTTACTACTGTATTGCCACCAGGGCCCGCCGGTATAACTGCTAAACTGCTTACTGACTATACACTGTAACGTTACTGCATGATTGTAGCGGGTTTATTAACGAGTTAGTTCTATTAGCTATGTTGACTATGACGTTACTTTAGCTAATATGGTGACAACGATGTAGGCCGTGTGTAGTGGTTATGATATGGTTTGTCTTGGAAAGTTTTTTTCGCCTGGTCACACACAGTGGATATGTTGTGTATTAAAAGTCCACAAACGAAGGGAAAAGGTGAGAGGAAGAGAGTGCATAGATGCGAGAAGGAATACAACGTGGCTGCTATGAAAGTGAACTGTGTTTACGAGTGATCAGGGGTGTATTCATTCCGCCAATTCTGTTGAAAAAAAAATCTTAAACAGAAGCAAATGTAACGAAATGGGGATAAACACCCTAGATCAGCTAGATGCAGACCTGTGTGCACCTACGCTGTAGACTTTAATTGATAGGTTGTAGCAACCTCATGATGGGTATAGGGAACATTTGAGTATCATGTATTAGCCTAAACCTATCGGTGTTACATTGAACTGGGTGAATGGAATATGAATGACAGTCATCCAATATCCTGTAATAGAAATAAGGCAAAGAAAAATAAAATAAAAAGTCCTCTCCACCGCCTCACTCTGAGCATCTTACTTGCCCTAGCACAGCTGGTTAGGCTGTTTACATGTTACCTAGAGCCTTCGTCACTAACTCTTACTTTTTTTTTTGCCTACGTTTACTGACACCGGTCATATTCAGCTGGTGTTTGTAAATTCATCAGTTATTCTGCGCTCTGGCACACACGGTCGAGACGAAAGTGCTCTGAAATCAGAGTAGATGGCCAGAGTGAATTTACGAACGCAAGAGATATGCTAACAATTTGTTTCTCCTGTCTTGAATGTAGTTCTATTTTGCTATCTCCCAAAATAAATGCAATCACTTTGAGGAAAAGTTCAGTCAGTGAATCAGGTCATCTCCATGGTAACCAGAGACTCTTTCTGCCATACATGCCTTCAAACTACATAAAATCCTTAAATTATGCCCTTACGTAAGGAAATGTTTGAGGGGTTCTATGCAACACCCTTTAACAATTCCCGTAGGTAAGGGAAAATTGTTCCTTAAGGTAAACCTTTAAGTGGAACACTTAAGATGTTTTATGCAACCACGCCCAGGAGTCCTCCCTAGGGCCAGGAGTCCTCCCTAGGGCCAGGAGTCCTCCCTAGGGCCAGGAGTCTCTCCTAGGAATCCTCCAACAGGGATTTCGGGAAAAACTGGGAATTTATTTAAAAGTTCCTGGAATTTTGCAACCCTAATCGTCCCTTCATCCCCCTTGGATTTTTTCACATTTTGTTGCGTTACAAAGTGGAATTGAAATAGATTTAATTGTGTTATTTATTTATTTTTATCTACACAAAATACTCCATAATATCAAAGTTATGTCTACACATTTGTTACAAATTAATACAAATTAAATAACTAAAATATAGTTGTTTTATAAGTATTCACACCCTTTGTTTAGGCAAGCCTAAATGAGTTTAGGAGTAAAATGTGGCTCAACAAATTACATAATAAATTATATGAAATAATAAGGGTTTACATGATTTTTAAAGATTACCACTTCCTCTGTCCCCCATAAAACATCTGTAAATACCCTCAGTGAAGTATTGAATTTCAAGCACAGATTCAACTACAAAGACCAGGGAGCTTTTCACAAGTCTCATAAAGAAGGGCAGTGATTGGTAGATTGCTAACAATAACAAATCAGACAATTAATATCTCTTTAAGCATGGTCAAGTTAATAATTATATGCTGTGGATGATGTATTAAAACACCCAGACACATCAGAGATACAGTCGTCCTTCTGAACTAAGCTGCAGGACAGGAAGGAAACTGCTCAGGGATGTCACCATGGTGATTTTAAAACAGCTACGGAGTTCAACGTGATGGGAGAAAATGCAGGATGGATCAACAACATTGTAGTGACTCCACAATAATGACCTAATTAACAGAGTGAAAATAAGAATACAAATATACAGAATAAAAATATTCCAAAACATTTATTCTGTATGCAACAAAGCACTAAAGTAATACTGGGAGAGAAGAAAAACACGGCAAAGGAATAAACTTTTTGGCCTAAATGCAAACAAAGCCGTATGTTTGGTGCAAATCCAACACAACACATCACTGAGTAACTGCTTCCTTATTTTCAAGCATGGTGGTGGCTGCATCATGGTATGGGTATGCTTGACTTTCGGCAAAGACTGGGGAGGTTTTCAGGATAAAAAGAAACGGGATGGAGCTAAGCACAGGCAAAATCCTAGAGGAAAACCTGCTTCAGTCTGCTTTACAACAGATACTGGGAGAGGAATTAACCTTTCAGCAGGACAATAACCTACAATACAAGGCCAAATCTACATTGGATTTGCTTACCAAGAAGACAGTGAATGTTCCTGAGTGGTCAAGTTCAGGACCGTGCAGAGACCTTTCAGGGGGCATGTGCTCAAAATGAAAAAAGGGCACTCCCCCCTTGAAAAAAATGTACATTACTTTCAAAATTCATATCTCGAAATTCATAACACCAAACGCCTCCGTAGCAAAAAAATGTTCAATTGTTTTAGCATAGGCCTATTTATTTATGCAACATGTAAAATAAGGACCTTCTAGCATTCGTAAGGACAAAGATTCAGCAGGAGGCAGGCAAGTAGAGGTGTACATGGTTGTTGAATTTATTTACACAGCGCTGGTGATGGTGATAAATGTACAATTCAATTAAGCCTATATTTACAACGTTTTAGACTTCAAACTGTCTATTCAAAAGAAAAAGCCTCTTATCAGGCCAAACATGTACTAACCATACAAGGCACAGATGGGGTCTATGGGGTTCAGATACAGCCTCCCCTTCAGTTTCCCAAAAGTAAACTGCCGAAACATACCCAAACAGCACTTAAATACCAGCGACACCTATTCTGGCGAGCAGGCCAGGTACATGTGCGTTCAAACAATATTGGACAAGACGGAGAAACCATTCTCTCCAAACAAAGACAATTAAGAAAATGACAAAACTATACTGAACAAAAATATAAACGCAACATGTAAAGTGTTGGTCCAATGTTTCATGAGCTGAAATAAAAGATCCCAGACATTTTCCATACACACAAAAAGCTTATTTCTCTCAAATTTTGTGTACAAATTTGTTTACATCCCTGTTAGTGAGCACTTCTCCTTTGCCAAAATGATCCATCCACCTGACAGGTGTGGCATATCAAGAAGCTGATTAAACAGCATGATCATTACACAGGTGCACCTTGTGCTGGGGACAATAAAAGACCACTCTAAAATGTGCAGTTTTGTCACTCAACACAATGCCACAGATGTCTCAAGTTTTGAGGGAGCAGCAATTGGCATGCTGACTGCAGGAATGTCCACCAGAGCTGTTGCAATTTGGCAGTACGTCCAACCGGCCTCACAACCGCAGACCACATGTAACCACGCCAGCCCAGGACCTCCATATCCGGCTTCTTCTCCTGTGGGATCGACTAAGACCAGCCACCCGGACAGCTGATGAAACTGTGAGTTTGCACAACCGAAGAATTTCTGCACACTGTCAGAAACCGTCTCAGGGAGGCTCATCTGCGTGCTCGTTGTCCTCACCAGGGTCTTGACCTGACTGCAGGTCGGAGTCGTAACTGACTTCAGCGGGCAAATGCTCACCTTCCATGGCCACTGGCATGCTGTAGAAGTGTGCTCTTCACGGATGAATCCCGGTTTCAACTGTACCTGGCAGATGGCAGACAGCGTGTATGACATTGTGTGGAAGAGCAGTTTGCTGATGTCAACATTGTGAACAGAGTGCTCCATAGTGGCGGTGGGGTTATAGTATGGGCAGGCATAAGCTACGGACAACGAACAAAATTTCATTTTATCGATTTGAATGCACAGAGATACCGTGACGAGATCCTGAGGCCCAATGTCGTGCCATTCATCCGCTGCCATCACCTCATGTTTCAGCACGATAACGCTGAACTAGGTAGCTAGCTACACACACTCAACCGTGGACCGCATCTCTCAAGCAATGCATGTTTGGATAAAGGGTGCGCACAAGCTCTGTATAGGGCAGATCAACAGGCACAACCAACCGACGACTTGCGGGCAGTGGGTTCTGAACAACAATGACAAAAACATTTATTTAAAAAAAATTATACCTCCACCCAAAAGGGCACTTTGGATACTGGATGGGCAAAGGGGCATGTGATCTGTCAGGTAGAGTCCTGTCTGTGCACGTGCCTGGACAAGTTACAGATTTTACTTAAACCTGCTTGAAAATCGATGGCAATACTTGAAAATCTATGGCAATACTTCAAAAACTATGGCAATACTTGAAAATCGATGGCAATACTTGAAAATCTATGGCAATACTTCAAAAACTATGGCAATACTTGAAAATCTATGGCAATACTTGAAAATCTATGGCAATACTTGAAAATCTATGGCAATACTTGAAAATTGCTGTCTAGTCATGATCTCCAACACTTTGACAGAGCTTGAAGAATTTTCAAAAGAATAATAGACAATACTATTGGTGTGCAAAGCTCTTAGAGAATTACCCAGAACACCCAAACGTGTTTCTAACATGTATTGACTCAGGTGGGTGAATACTTATATAATCAACGTATATTAGTGTTATATTTTTCATTAATCTTTTTTTTTTATATATATATATATATATAGAATGTTAGAGTATTTTGTGTAGATCATTGACAAAAAATGACAAATCAATTTGAATCCCACTTTGTAACACAATAAAATGTGAAAAAAAATCCAAGGGGGGTGAATACTTATGATACCCACTGTATCTATGATTTACTATATTAAGATTTTGAGATAGTAGCCATTAGGGTTGAAGGCGGGAACCCGGTTACCGAGATTTACCGCCCAAAATTATTTATATGACCAATATGATGGTAAATTATAATAAATTATTGATATGAACAGCATGACAGTAAATTATAATACATTATTTATATGAACAGCATGATGTGAAATGGAACTGTTAAATTGTATGCAATGTCTAAATCTGGATTCTCTAAGGCCTTCTCAAATTCTCTCTGGTCACTGCATGATAAAACATCAACGCTCAGGGTGGAGACCGACAGCCAATCTCAGTGTTTAGACCTATCATCTCATCATGGTCACTTATTTTTGCCGCAGCATAGCCTATGCTACAGTATTATAAAGGCCGAATGCGGGCTGATCCATGCCAGTCTCTCTGCCAGTCTCTCTGCCAGTCTCTCTGCCAGTCTCTCTGCCAGTCTCTCTTGGCTAAGAGTTGAGGAGAGACTGACTCCATCACTCTGACACACACACTTAGCCCACCAGACATGCCACCAGGGGTCTTTTCACAGTCCCCAAATCCAGAACAAATTCAAGAAAGCGTACAGTATTATATAGAGCCATTATGGAACTCCATTACATCTCATATTGCTCAAATGAACAGCAAACCTGGTTTTAAAAAAAACAAATAAAGCAACACCTCTTCCCTATTTGACCTAGATAGTTTGTGTGTATGTATTGATATGTAGGCTACGTGTGCCTTTTTTTAAATAAATGTTTCAATTGATGTAGTTCTGTCTTTGAGCTGTTCTTGTCTATTAATTATCTGTATTATGTCATGTTTCATGTTTTGTGTGGACCCCAGGAAGAGTAGATGCTGCTTTTGCAACAGCTAATGGGGATCCTAACAGAATACCAAAATACCAAAAAATACCAAGCTCTTGTTTGCTGAATGTTAAATACAGCGGCCAATAGAACTCACCCGTAGTTTGAAAGAAGAGCGAATGCGCGATGGCGGTAGGCTATAGGAGTTATTTATTCAGACCCATAACCATTCAATCTTCGTGAAGAGAAGTGAAAGCCTTCTGCATCTAATTCTAGTCCTATGTTATTCAAGAACATCATTAGAATCATGAATATAAGGACAACGAACCTTATTTCATTTAACTGTTGAAAGCGAGGAAGGAATGAAGCAACACTAAGAAAGAGAAGGTAGGCTAATAACAGGGGAAATAGTATAAAACATTTCAATTTAATTCGCTAACCTATACTTGTAACTGTGTAGGCCGCATGTGCTGCAACAGAATCGCACGTTCTCTCCCTGCTTTATCATGGTTTGAACGAGGTGCATAATTCCAGTCCATATAATACAGTATAATACAATACAGTACAATAATACAGTTCATACTCAAAAAGATTAGCCTAGTGAATCTTGTTTCATTTATTTACCCAAGAGAGCATAGCTACATCAATGTGCTTTTATGTTTTTCTGTCGTGCTTAATGTGCAGTAGTCTATATGGTATCATATAGCCTATGTATTGGATAACGGCACAATCATTTGGGCTTTTTTTTGGCTTGGGCTCATTAAATGTCTTTAATGTAGGGCTCATAAAATGTATTTAATCAGGCTCAGGTTGCATCAGGCTTGAATTTTCCATCAAAGCTCTAATCAAATCCAGACATATTGACATGCTTTATAATGCTTTTGAATGACACTTCCGGTTTTTGGCGGGAAATACCGGGTTACCCGGGAGAAAAGTGATTTATTCTCGGGATGGAACATTTGTAAAATACCGGGAAAATATTAAACACTAGTAGCCATCTCCGAATACCCATACGTGCGTCCTAAATAGTAGGCCATTTGAGTATCCGTAAAAAATGAAGTTTTATAGGATGTGACATTTCGAAAATGTTGTATACTTTAAATGCCAAGATGTCATGCTCATTTCGGCTTTGACAACAGCTGATAATCAGATATGGGGATGTGCTATCGAAATTAACCAATAACTAACTCAAAACAACGCAGTTCCGCATGAAGCATTCTCAGTATGCCACAATAGAACGTTTTATAGTAGCCTATGTGAATTTTCAAAAATCAAGTAGGCCTATGGTTTAAATGCCAGGATGTTATACTAATTTCGGCTCTTCATCTGTATAGTGGAATTCGATGAGCACTTTTCCACAATGCATTGGAAGAGGTGGGCTGCAAGTGATAGGCCCTAGTTCTCTTCAAGTAACCAATAGTGAAGCTTCTGTGGTGGTGTTCAAATGTAGGCCAAGGAGTTTTTGTTCTCCTTAAAATGATCATGAGTATTGCATTGAAGGCTACATCTTTGAAAACAGAGGTATTATTATTGTTATTATTATTTTTTTTATTTGTTTTGCCCAAAGTGGATTTCTCATTGAAAAGTGTGTGTTGTTCTCTGAGCCTTCGTCAGAGCTTTTAAACAATATATTAAACCATCTTTTGATTTCTGAATGTGTCGGCACCGGGGAATCGGGATGTGGCTGCGTTATTGATATCATGTTAATTAGGCCTTTTTATTTGAACATATGGATTGTTATAGTTTTGTAGGCTAGGCTACCTATTTATTTACAGAATGTATAAATCAGCAGTCATTCTGATCTCGTTCCAAATGATCAGCGCTTTTGTTTATTATCTATGCTGTCCAGCGGTTCTGAATTTGCGATGCACGTGAACATTGACAAGTGTTGGTGTGTCTACTAGGCTATTTGATTTAATATATATGTTACAGCACTTTGGGTTCACTAATAATTATGTTGAAATGGAACCAAATAATCTGTTTCTGACTTCAGTCCTTTTTAAATAGGATAGATGGGCTATATGGTTTACTACGGCATAGGTTGAATTTGATAGTCTTCCTTTAACCAGACTGAGTAGGCCTATAACTCCATTCCTATTCTATTATGAGTTTAGACAAATTAATCAAATTGGAAACGAGCTATTATCAGGCTGGTTAATTTTTATTTTATTTATTTATTTAACATTTATTTAACTAGGCAAGTCAGTTAAGAACAAATTCGTATTTACAATGACGTCCTACCCTGGCCAAACCTGGACGACGCTCGGCCAATTGTGCGCCGCCCTATGGGACTCCCAATCACGGCCGGATTGTGATACAGCCTGGAATCGAACCAGGAATGCGATCCATGTCTGTTGAATTTGGAACTCGGCCCTGCTCCACCTGCTCAGTCAGTCAGGAGTAGGGTGACCACATGTCCCGGATTGTGCGGAACAAGTCAAGCATTTTGGTCCTCTGTCCCGGGTCCCGCAACCAAACAATCACGATGACATCTGATATTCTACGCAGCGCAAGCCGAGACCTTGGCCAATGTCATATGCTTGTCGTCAACTAATCACATTTCTCAAATCCTTTCTGGCTAAATTACAGCTAAACTTGGATAGTTAGGCCTAACTACTTACAAAAAGCGTGATTATGACGAAGACCAACAAAAGTAAGCCGCCCTATTAGACTGAAAGATACAAGGTACTTTTGTCAAACTTGTGAGGCTCTCCATTCGCTGAGAGAAATCAGAAATGTTTCATTGGCCAAATAATCCCAGATTTTCATAAAACAGCCACAGGTGGTCTCTCGTTTCTGCATCACCAAATTTTGCACGAAGCATCGGAGTATAGTCTACGTGCTCTTCAATTAGCTGCAAGTGCGCTTCAATAGCTCTTTGGAGCGTCGCTCTGCCACTTCTCACAATGGTGCTCGATTAGTGAAGTTAGATCAAAGCTGAATCAATGTCTTGGAAGATCACATATGACTAATTTGTATTCTACATGACATAACCAAATAGAACAGCATAGTTACTGTTACACCCAAAACACCACCTTAGTAATTTCGTATGAGATTTTAGGACGGTTAGGGACAGATCTAAATTTACTGCACACCCCTCCCCAAATATTTTCACATGACCCTCCCCTTGTACTGTTAAATAAACTGAACACCCTTCCCCTCATAGAATTAACTCAAAATAATGTTTAAAACCACAGGTCGACATCTGAATGCTCGGCTATGAAACGCCAACTGACATTTACTCCTGAGGTGCTGACCTGTTGCACCGTCTAAAACCACTGTGATTATTATTTGACCCTGCTGGTCATCTATGAACGTTTTAACATCTTGAAGAACAATCTGACCCTAATGGCCATGTATTCTTATAATCTCCACCCGGCACAGCCAGAAGAGTACTGGCCATCCCTCAGAGCCTGGTTCCTCTCTAGGTTTCTACAGAGGTTCCTGCCTTTCTAGGATGATTTTCCTAGCCACCGTGCTTCTACATCTGCATTGCTTGCTGTTTGGTGTTTTAGGCTGGGTTTCTGTATAAGCACTTTGTGACACCGGCTGATGTAAAAACGGCTTTATAAATACATATGATTGATTGAAATAACAATAACTGCAGCGACCCTGTGTTTGTAAACGTGGATATCAACTTTTCCACTTCAGCATGTTTTTTGTGGCACAGTCGATGCCACACTGGGTTACGGGCCAGAATGTTGAGGGTTCGCCGACCACCACAGACGAGTTCACTCTCACTGCCTGTTTCATTACTTCACGATCAGAGCCAGTTGCAGACAATGATAAGATTGGGGGGAATCCGATTTTTTACATTTTTATGCAATATTTATATAATTATATAAAATATATGCAACACATTTTCCACCAACAGGTTTCTGTGCCAATGCACAACACAACCAAAAAAACAAAACATACTGACTTCGGGCACTTCAATATCATGGTTTGCGTTTTCAACACCACAATAAATAGACTACGTCAATCTCGACAAACAGAAAACACCTCCCTACTTTAGGCATACCCAGTATTGAAGTCTTGGCTTGACATCTCCGAATGTCATTCAACTTTTTCCATTCATCATATTGCCGCTGCACAGTTTGGATTGATTGATTGCTTTCATTTGTCAGTAAAAAAAAAAAGACATAGGCTATATATGTATATATATGTCCTAGCCTACCTCTTTCAGTTAATAATTTCAATTAAGTTATTAGCCTTATATTTAGCTAATAAATGATGACCTATAAAGAAGCTTCTAATTTATAGCCTCTGTCTCTTGCGGAATACCCACCATGCGCTCTGCTGGCCTCTCCTTAAAAAACGCTCCTTAGTTCTTGGAGTCATTTACATTTTAGTCATTTAGCAGACGCTCTTATCCAGAGCGACTTACAGTTAGTGAGTGCATAAATTTTCATACTGGCCCCCCGTGGGAAACGAACCCACAACCCCGGCGTTGCAAGCGCCATGCTCTATCAACTGAGCTACAGCTACAGGAAAAGCTACAATAGAATAGCTTGCTGAAATAATTACTTTTTAGCATTTCTTATACTAACAGACTATTGGAAGAGGGATGCAAGCTCTTGTTTGCTGAACGTTAAATACAGCAGCCAATAGAACTCACGGCCACAGGCCATGGTAAAAACTGAAATAATCTCTAATTGCACAAGGGTTTCACATACTTTCAAGCAGCACTGTATATAGCATATTTTTGTTCAGACTCCTAACCATTCAATCTTCGTGAAGAGAAAAGAAAGCCATCTGTATCTTATTCGAGTCCTATATTATTCAAGGACGTCATTAGAATGATGAAGATCAGGACAACTAAACTGATTTAATTTAACTGAAAGCGAGGAAGGAATGAAGCAACAACAGAGAGAGAGAGAGGAGGTAGGATAATAACATTAGGGGAAATATTATGAAAGGTATATATGCATCAGCTTCTAATTATACAAATTTAAAATAGGCCTATAATTGTAACATGTTCGCTCCCAGGTTCATGGTTTGAAAGAGGTGCGTAATTCCAGTCCATATAATACAGTGTAATATAATATAGTAGGTAATTGGCCAAATGAGCCACATTTAAGTGTCTTTAGAAACAGTCTATAACAAATTACAAAAACACTATTCCTTGCGTTTCGATGTGTAGCATATACAAAACTGTATAGCCTCATGTTTTATTGTTTTCTAGGCTATAATAGCCACACCACACCAAACATTCACAAAAGTTTCTAAACTCTATTAGGGTAAATGTAAGTCAAGCCATTGTTTCTAGGGAATTTATGAGCTGGCTATTATATTGTGGTACACATAATTACAGTTGGAACCAAATAATGAAATAAAACAATTGCGAACCGGTTTAAACCTTCACAAATGTTTTGAACAGGCTATATTACAGCAATTACCAACAAAGGCACGTGCCTACTGTACCCAACAAATGACAGAAATAGAATAATGTTATTTATTTTACACAGTGGCGACCCGTCATTCAGGGCAGGTGGGTTATGTTTTTTGGACAAATGACAGAAATAGGCTAATGTTATTTATTTTACACAGTGGCGACCCGTCATTCAGGGCAGGTGGGTTATGTTTTTTGGACAAATGACAGAAATAGGCTAATGTTATTTATTTTACACAGTGGTGACCCGTCATTCAGGGCAGGTGGGTTATTTTTTTGGACAAATGACAGAAATAGGCTAATGTTATTTATTTTACACAGTGGCGACCCGTCATTCAGGGCAGGTGGGTTATTTTTTTGGACAAATGACAGAAATAGGCTAATGTTATTTATTTTACACAGTGGTGACCCGTCATTCAGGGCAGGTGGGTTATTTTTTTGGACAAATGACAGAAATAAGCTAATGTTATTCATTTTACACAGTGGCGACCCGTCATTAAGGGCAGGTGGGTTATGTTTTTGGACAAATGACAGAAATAAGCTAATGTTATTCATTTTACACAGTGGCGACCCGTCATTAAGGGCAGGTGGGTTATGTTTTTTGACAAATGACAGAAATAGGCTAATGTTATTTATTTTACACAGTGGCGACCCGTCATTCAGGGCAGGTGGGTTATGTTTTTTGACAAATGACAGAAATAGGCTAATGTTATTTATTTTACACAGTGGCGACCCGTCATTCAGGGCAGGTGGGTTATGTTTTTGGACAAATGACAGAAATAGGCTAATGTTATTTATTTTACACAGTGGTGACCCGTCATTCAGGGCAGGTGGGCTATTTTTTTGGACAAATGACAGAAATAGGCCAATGTTATTTATTTTACACAGTGGCGACCCGTCATTCAGGGCAGGTGGGTTATTTTTTTGGACAAATGACAGAAATAGGCTAATGTTATTTATTTTACACAGTGGCGACCCGTCATTCAGGGCAGGTGGGTTATGTTTTTTGGACAAATGACAGAAATAGGCTAATGTTATTTATTTTACACAGTGGCGACCCGTCATTCAGGGCAGGTGGGTTATGTTTTTTGACAAATGACAGAAATAGGCTAATGTTATTTATTTTACACAGTGGCGACCCGTCATTCAGGGCAGGTGGGTTATGTTTTTGGACAAATGACAGAAATAAGCTAATGTTATTTATTTTACACAGTGGCGACCCGTCATTCAGGGCAGGTGGGTTATTTTTTTGGACAAATAACAGAAATAGGCCAATGTTATTTATTTTACACAGTGGCGACCCGTCATTCAGGGCAGGTGGGTTATTTTTTTGGACAAATGACAGAAATAGGCTAATGTTATTTATTTTACACAGTGGCGACCCGTCATTCAGGGCAGGTGGGTTATTTTTTTGGACAAATGACAGAAATAGGCTAATGTTATTTATTTTACACAGTGGCGACCCGTCATTCAGGGCAGGTGGGTTATTTTTTTTAGGACAAATGACAGAAATAGGCTAATGTTATTTATTTTACACAGTGGCGACCCGTCATTCAGGGCTGGTGGGGCAGAGCCACCTGTTTTGAGCCCCAACTGTTTTTTTGCTGTTGCCTGTTTTGCATGTTATTTTGGCATTAATACGTGTCACATATCAGTTTTCAAACAATGTACGAAAAAAAGAAAACTTTGAGTTAATAAAGCTGCATACAAACATGGTCTCTTTTTTGCTTTCTTGAGTAAGGAAGCTCCAAAATGCAGGTGTTTCAGCCTAGCTCAGTGCTTTCTGTGGTGTAGGGGCAGCCAGCGGAAAATACGGAGCGTAGGGGTTGGTCATGTTCTCTAGTTGCGCCGTGATTGGCTCAGTGTTCTGTCACTACATCACCGCAAAATCTACCGCGAGAGCTCGAAAATTCAAGCCCCTTGGGCGCTGTCATAGAGTTACATTAGAAGTGCCCATCCAAGAAGGCTCAAGGTCATTGGCCACAGATAAAATGACGTCAAATCACATTATATCTACCGTAGCTTTGATTAGACTGATCATGTCAACATCATACTTTCAAAATCTTAGCTAGCAAGCTAGCAGTCATCATCATGAATCAAGTCGACAATCTACTGGAAATTCCTTTTCAAATCCTTGTCATATGAAGAGAAATAATGAAGAGAAATTATAGATAAAACGTATCGGTGCTCATCGGCCATTGGACATAAACATTACACAACAAGTTGGAAAATGCAAATTCAACAATGAGTGGTTTGGAAAGAATCAGTGACTAACTGCAAGCATTGTAAAGCAATCACTAGCCTGCTATTCAGTGGAGTGGGTGTGTGGTACAAGTCTGGGTTTAAGGGTGGCAGGTAGCTTAGTGGGTAAGAGCGTCGTGCCAGTAACCGAAAGGTTGCTGGTTCTAGTCCCCGAGCCGACTAGGTGAAAAATCTGTCGATGTGCCCTTGAGCAAGGCACTTAACCCTAATTGCTCTGGATAAGAGCGTCTGCTAAATGACTAAAATGTAAGTGTCTCTTTTCCAAGCTTAAAAGGATAAACATTGGCCATGCTATCAATCCAGCATGACTTCTGCCGGGTTCAAAACAACTGGAAACTCGGAACTGGGAATCTCAGACTTCAGTGAATTCAAGACAACTGGGAACGCTGAAAAAAACAATCTCCGACTGGGAAAATACGTTTTGAACGGTCATCCAACTCGGAAATCCAAGTCGGGAACTTGGCCCTCTTTCTAGAGCTCCAACCTGAAGATCACTGAAGTCATGATTCAACCTTGTTTTTTCCCGATTTCCCAGTTGTCTTGAAAGCGCCATAAATCCAGAGAATGCCAGACTTTGATGACAAAGTTTGATGACAAAATTTGCCCACGAAGGATCGCCGCGCCACCTTCCTGTTCAAGTGAGCACAGCACAACAAGGTGAGTCCAAAAATGTATTGTATGCTGCTGCATAAATGATGTAATATGCCAGGGAGATATGTATACTGTAGCTAAGAAAGTAATGCTACGTGTATGTTGTGTAGTAAGCTGTTAGTAGCCCATGTGCCTCACCCTAATAATTTGGCCCCTTTTCCCCTCATAACTTAGCCTACTGTTCTGACTTGGTGGTGCACATGTAGCCTACAGCCTGTTTTAGAGAAATGTCATCATTGAATATTGTAAGAGCTTTCATTGTCTGCTAATATGGCCCTTTATTTATCCTACGGTTCTGACTTGGTGTACAGGGAGACACACTGCAAGAAAGGCCCATGTTCTGAATTCTGTCACTGCACATTTCAAAAGTGAAGAACAAATAGTTATATTGACTACGTCTGTCCTAGCTCGCTCATTAATGTCTTAATCGATATTACGGATTGCCTCTTATCCGCTCGTCGTCCCCTTATGCCATAGTTTGTACATTTCAATTGTCAGTAGAAACCACATTTGTTTAAGCAAGTCAGCCATATCAGCTATGTTTTTTTAAGGCAGAAAATGAGGCTGAATGAACTGTTTTGCTGCCAGACAAGGCTCCGCTGATAGCCAGGTGTAGCAGTGGTAAGGATTCACTCCATGGTGCTGAAAAGAAAGCTCTGCTATTGGGACAGCATTATGTAGGCCCTAACAGTTTGTGGGCACCGTTTGTCACCGTTGTAGTGCAATTAATGTATAGTTTAGTGTTGTGTTGTGTAATGGCTTTGCTGGCATGCATCAACAAAAAAAAGAAGGGAGTTTGCCCCACAAAGATTTACATGCTAAAATCACCACTGATTTTACAACAGACTTATAACGCATCTTAAACTAAATATGGAGCACACAATTACAAAGACAGATCGAATTTAATTTAGCCAATGAAAATGTCTCAACAGAATGAAACAAAACATGTACTGGTTTGGATTAATAAATAGGCTTACAATAATAACAATGATATACAATAATACTAATGTTAAAACAAATGATTATGAATAAATGTAAGTTCCAAAATTGCATCCTACCTAAATAGGGAGTTGCACAGTAGCCTGAATTGGGCCATGCCAACATTCTTCTCATCTTCCACTACAATATTAAAACATATTACATTCCCCTTGTAGGCATACTCTTTTTCCTGAAACGTTTGTTTTACTTCAATGAAAAAGGCTTCCATCTTCACAATCAACAGGGGCCCAGGCTCCTCACTCGCTCTCGCCTAAGCAGCAGGCTCACGTGCGCGTAAGGCATGAGAGAACGGTGCTGAGGGGCGAATTCGGAGTGTAGGCTATTTACATTTAAGTCATTTAACAGACGCGCTTATCCAGAGCCATACGTTTTCGTACTTTTTCGTAATGGTCCCCCGTTGGAATCGAACCCACAACCCTGGCATTGCAAACGCCATGCGCTACCATCTATACCACACGGGACCCACGACAGACAAGTCTCTTATGGACAGTTTGGCATGCTACAATTTTATTTATTGGCTTTTAATTTTTGTATTGGGCAAAAGCTGTAATTAGACTACCGGCTAAGGGAAACCCTTGTGCAATTTCCCATCAGAGTTGTGTTTCCATCAAATTGACTTGTTGCAGATAAAAGTCAGTGCGTAAATACATAGCGCACATAAAAATAACTTATGAGGTTAAATTCCCATGTAGCGAATAAAAATACAAGTTAAATGGGTTTCCATGGCATTTTCAACTCTATGCCTACTGATGGTTTTGTCGCTATTAAATGGAGTGTAGGTATAGCGAATATGCCCACTCTAGTATTGGCACTTGCGCTCTAGCCAAAAGCTAGAGGGGGTAGCCTAATCAGATTAAAACAGTATGACTGGTTGTGTTTATGCCACATATAAAAGGTAAGACATTTTAAAAGTTAAATTATAAACATTTAGGCTATATAGCCGCTCGGATTAGAGAGGAGGCAGAGCGCGTGTTAAGCTTTTCCTGAATAACTAGGCCTGCCAAGAGGGCGTATGTGTTGCTACATTATTATAGGACGACTTGGGAGAATGATGATCTGAAACAGACAGCGCATTCAGTATCAGAAGTAAAAATACAACCATACTGGCCTGCTACTGTGCCTTCCTAGACCTTATAAAGCAGCGAGTAGTCAGTCCCACAACGGATCCACGTCGAATTAAACATTCAAATCACAGGGCTTTTACAGCGTCATTCAAATGACATTTCCCCTGCAGCCTAGAGTAGAACGTTGCACTCACTTGAAAACAATAATGCAATTATTCATTGCATTGTGGTGTTGTAGACAAGTTTAGGTAGGATAATGATGTTGTCCCTAAACAAGATCAATAGGGGAGCTTTCTGAGCTGTGTGTTCCACTGTTCTTTCATGCGCAATGATGCACCTGGCCTATCCGCTGCCTATCAGCTATTCCTATTTGTGCTTGTCGATTCATATTGAAAATTGATGCAGCTTTGAATAATTGTACATACGGTATGATTGTTAGTTAGCCTATCGCTGATCTGGACAAACATGGTCTAAGAGTCCTTTAGGTGCCTTTTGGTAAACTCCAAGTGGGCTGTCATGTGCCTTTTACTGAGGGGTGGCTTCTGTCTGGCCACTCTACCATAAGGGCCTGATTGGTGGAGTGCTGCAGAGATGGTTGTCCTTCTGGAAGGTTCTCCCATCTCCACAGAGGAACTCTGGAGCTCTGTCAGAGTGACCATCGGGTTCTTGGTCACCTCCCTGACCAAGGCCCTTCAACCCCCGATTGCTCAGTTTGGCCGGCGAACAGCTCTAGGAAGAGTCTTGGTGGTTATAAACGTCTTCCATTTAAGAATAATGTTCTTGGGGACCTTCAATGCTGCAGACATTTTTTGGTACCCTTCCCCAGATCTGTGATTTGACACAATCCTGTCTCGGAGCTCTACAGACAATTCCTTCGACCTCATGGCTTGGTTTTTGCTCTGATATGCACTGTCAACTGTGGGACCTTATATAGACAGGTGTGTGCCTTTCCAAATCATGTCCAATCAACTGAATTTACCACAGGTGGACTCCAATCAAGTTATAGAAACATCTCAAGGATGATCAATGGAAACAGGATGCTCCTGAGCTCAATTTCGAGTCTCATAGCAAATGGTCTGAATACTTAATTAAATAAGGTAATAATTGTTTTAATTTTTAATAAATTTGAAAACATTTCTAAAAACCTGTTTTTGCTTTGTCATTATGGGGTATTGTGTGTAGACTGATGAGGGGAAAAAAATTTATTGATCGATTTTAGAATTTGCTTGGATTGAAAACAAATACAGGAAGGCTTAACACCATCTGCTCAAATTTGATCACAACAAAGTAACTGAAGAAGATCTAAATGCATATTCCCATGAAACGAATTGAGATCAAATGATTGGCAAGCAGATGCAGTTTGGACGTTTCACTGGTAAAACGTGAAGAACACCGCCAACATTTTGTAATAATGTAGGCTACACTGTCTCGCTAATGTCCCGCAAAATCATCCTGTTGTCCCCGCATTTCGGTATTTTAAATGTTGTCACCCTAGTCAGGAGACGATATACTTTTTACCATACGGGTCGATATATTGATTTATGTATGTAAACATTTTGAGATAGTATCGACATTTTGTTTTAAATAGTGGCGGGAAAGAATTTGCTATACTTCTGCTACAATATTATCCTGCAGGTGCTTGACTCTTTCCCCGACACCAAGTCTATTGTTTCAGAATGGCAACACCCAGAACATTCAAAAGTAGGCCTACCGTTCAAACCGTTGGTTTAAAATTAATATGGTTAATTTTTTTAGGTATCACATGTTAAAAATGTTACTGAAAAACAGGGTTTCCTTCATCATGAAACCTTGTTTGATATACACCCTTTAACAAATACAAGTAAAGCTGATCAATATGCTACATCAGTACTGTGTGTCTAAGACAATTTTCCAAACAGTTCATCCTATCCTATATTTAAGAATAATTTACAGACGTTATATCAATTTAATCTGTGCAATAAGTTATGAAACAAAATTTCGTGTACAAGTTTTACATTTGATCAAGAATAGGCTAATCAAGGATAACGGAATACTTAAAACATTGACCATGGAAAACAATTCACCGTGCATATTTAAACATATTTATTTTGATAACGGTAAACGTAATTGTTTGCTTTCGCAATGTATTTATTATCATCAAGAAAAACGACTTCTTCAGCTTCCTCATGCGATCTAAAATGTTTTACCTTGCCCGTTTTGACTTCCCTGATCCGGGGAGTCCTCTGAGAATTATCATGAGCCTTGTCCTCTTTCTCCCCATTTTCAGTTACAATTTTCAGTTCTTTCACCGTTACAACTACTTAATAATAATCCTTATAACCAACTTATTACACCTTTCTGATGGTAACACGGTCGAGTGTTCGAGAGCGCCAACGTCTGTCTGTATGGTAAAGTCTTCTCGAATATAGTTGCCTACCGACCCAACCCCAGGAAACGATGGGACTTTCCTGTCACTTGAGGCGTTGCACCAGCGACAGTATTTCATAGGTTGAATTGTTTTTGGCAACAGATCATAATAACTGCCTCAAAAACAACATGTAGCCTAAATGTAAAAATAAATAAATAAGGATAGCCTAACCTCAAAGCTTTACACATTAATTTAAGCATTTTTGTTTTTAAAAAACAACAACATTACAAGCCTATATATTTTGTTACATAGCCTTTTATTTTATTTTTATTTTTTTTACATCAAAACTGACCAAGGCACTCTTTGAAGAGAAAGGTTTTCAGATGCTTTGGGGAGATGGGCAGCGACTCTTTAAAACTGTAGTTTGAAAAAATCAAAGAAAAAGCAGTTGTTCACTCAAAAGAGAAGAGCAGCATGTCTTCATCACTAGGTTCCCTTCCTCTTGGCTTTGATCCCAGCGGTTTATGAAGTAGCTGTCATAAAGTATTGTACATCCCGGATGATGGCAGTTTAAGCTTAAAGGCCCCAAACAGTCAATCTGATTGCCATGTAAAATAGCCTTTTGAGTAACTAAAATATCACCCATAATATTGGTTGTGGATAGAAATGCTCAAAATTGGAGGAAAATTACTTTTTTTTCTCATGACTAACTACCAGGAAGTTTGAAAAGACAGCTGAATGGGCGGGGAGCTTACAGTGCATTAGGAAAGTATTCAGACCCCTTCTCTTTTTCCACATTTTGTTACATTACAGCCTTATTCTAAAATGGATTAAATTCGTTTTTCCCTCATCAATCTACACACAATACCCCACAATGACAAAGCAAGAAATTTATTTTTTGTGTGTGTGCAAATGTACTAAAAATAAACAACTGAAATTGAGCACAGGTGCATCCTGTTTCCATTGATCATCCTTGAGATGTTTCTACAACTTGATTGAAGTCCACCTGTGGTAAATTCAATTGATTGGACATGATTTGGAAAGGCACACACCTGTCTATGTAAGATCCCACAGTTGACAGTGCATGTCAGAGCAAAAAACCAAGCCATGAGGTCGAAGGAATTGTCCGTAGAGCTCAGAGACAGGATTGTGTCGAGTCACAGATCTAGGGAAAGGTACCAAAACATTTCTGCAGCATTGAAGGTCCCCGAGAACACAGTGGCCTCCATCATTCTTAAATGGAAAAAGTTTGGAACCACCAAGACTCTTCAATATCTCGTACACAAAGTGTGGCATGACTGTGAAAATTACAATATTCTGAATCAGAGGAGGACGGAGAAAAAGTTTCAGATTTAGTCATCAACAACATGTCTGAAAAAGGGGAAACTCGGTAACACTTTACTTGACACCCAGCGTCATAACACGTTATGATACGGTCATAACCATGTCATAATATGTCATAACAGTTGACATAATGTGTCTTAACCTGTCATGATATGGTCATAACACTGTCATGACACATATCTAGACCTGTTGTGACATATATTGCATTATTTTATGGCTGGTTATGCCACCTACATAAGAGTGTAAAACCCCCCAAAGCCTACCACAGTTAGTTATTATATGGCTGGTTGTGACACCTACATAAGAGTGTCAAAACCCACAAAACCTACCACACAAGGCAAGACATTCCATTACACCATAGCCGACGTGTCAACAGTATGTTTGTTATATAACTTTTTAATTTTTTTATTGACCATATAAAATTATAATTGTAATTGCACACGCATTTATGTCAGACACACACCTACCCCAATGCTCTGTTGCTGATGACTGGGATGAATGCAAGATCAGATTTCAGTAACAGGACAAGACACCCTCTTTTTGACTGATGACTGCGAAAGTATCCAACCCCCTTGGCATTTTTCCCATTTTGTTGCCTTACAACCTGGAATTAAAATTGATTTTTTGGGGGTTTGTATCATTTGATTTACACAACATGCCTACCACTTTGAAGATGCAAAATATTTTTGGTGTGTGATACAAACAAGAAATAAGACAAAAAAACTGAAAACTTGAGCGTGCATAACTATTCACCCCCTGCAAAGTCAATACTTTGTATAACCACCTTTTGCAGCAATTACAGCTGCAAGTCTCTTGGGGTATTTCTCTATAAGCTTGGCACATCCAGCCACTAGGACTTTTGCCCATTCTTCAAGGCAAAATTGCTCCAGCTCCTTCAAGTTGGATGGGTTCCGCTGGTGTACAGCAAGCTTGTCACACCCTGGCTCTGGGACTCATTATGTTGAGCCAGGGTGTATTCATTTCTATGTGTGTATTTCTGTGTTGGTGTTCATTCTAGTTTGTTGTATTCTATGTTTGCCTGAGTGACTCCCAATCAGAGGCAACGAGTGTCAGCTGTTGGCTGGTTGTCTCTGATTGGGAGCCATATTTAACTGTATGTTTTTCCTTTGTGGTTGTGGGTTTTTGTTCCGTGTTCGGTCATTGATACCGTGGACGTCACGAGTCGTGTTTTGTTTTGTATTTTGATGCTTTAACTAATTAAAGTATGTTTGTTCATCACGCTGCGCCTTGGTCTACTCCTTACCTCGATCGTGACAGAAAAACCCACCATGCAACGACAAAGCAGCGTGTCCAGGGGCAGCCCTTGGGGTGGACATGGGAGGAAGCGCCGGGAAAGGCCCTGGCGAAAGAGGAGCAGCGTGTCCAGGAGCAGGCAGCCTGGACATGGGAGGAGATATTGGACGGTAAAGGGTCCTGGACTTGGGGGGAAATCCTGGCCGGGATGGATCGCCGGCCATGGAGTGAGACAGTGGAGAGGCGACGGAGAGAGGAGCAACGGCGTGATCAGGATCGTCGTCGGACGGTCGTGAGGCAACCCCAGAAATTTTTTAGGGGGGGGGCACACGGCATGGACGACGGGGCTGACGGAGGAGAAAAGGGGGCGGATCCAGAAGGCCACCAGGCCAGGGGTTCACCGCCCTGTACGTCCTGTGCGGATGCCTCACACAGAGTGTGTGAGGGTAGGCATTCAGCCAGGACGGGTGGTGGCCGCTCTTCACTCCAGGCCTCCTATCCGTCTCCACAGCCCGGTTCGGCCTGTCCCTGCTCCACGCACCAAGCCTACGGTGTGCGTCGCCAGCCCAGCCCGGCCTGTCTCTGCTCCACGCACCAAGCCTACGGTGTGCGTCGCCAGCCCAGTCCGGCCTGTCCCTGCTCCACGCACCAAGCCTACGGTGTGCGTCGACAGCCCAGCCCGGCCTGTTCCTGCTCCAAGCACCAAGCCTACGGTGTGCGTCGCCAGCCCGACCCGGCCTGTTCCTGCCACTCGCACCAAACCTACGGTGCGCGTCGCCAGCCCGGTCCGGCCTGTTCCTGCCACCCGCACCAAGTCTACGGTGCGCGTCGCCAGCCCGACCCGGCCTGTTCCTGCCACTCGCACCAAACCTACGGTGCGCGTCGCCAGCCCGGTCCGGCCTGTTCCTGCCACCCGCACCAAGTCTACGGTGCGCGTCGCCAGCCCGACCCGGCCTGTTCCTGCCACCCGCACCAAGTCTACGGTGCGCGTCGCCAGCCCGACCCGGCCTGTTCCTGCCACTCGCACCAAACCTACGGTGCGCGTCGCCAGCCCGGTCCGGCCTGTTCCTGCCACCCGCACCAAGTCTACGGTGCGCGTCGCCAGCCCGACCCGGCCTGTTCCTGCCACTCGCACCAAACCTACGGTGCGCGTCGCCAGCCCGGTGCGGCCTGTTCCTGCCACTCACACTAAGCCAGGGGTGCGAGAAGTCAGCCTGGTAAGGCCCGTTCCTTCTCCACGCACCAAGACAGGGGTGCGAGTCGTCAGCCTGGTAAGGCCCGTTCCTCCTCCACGCACCAAGCCAGGGGTGCGCGTCGTCAGCCTGGTAAGGCCCGTTCCTCCTCCACGCACCAAGCCAGGGGTGCGAGTCGACAGCCTGGTAAGGATCGCGCCTGTTAAGTCCAGTCCTGCTCCAGCCGGCGGGGCCAGACTGGACCAGGGGCACTATGGGGGGTGTATTGGAGGGTGGTGGTCAAGGCCGGAGCCAGAACCGCCGCCGAGGAGGTATGCCCGCCCAGCCCTCCCCTGGTTTGTTTAGTTGAGGCGCGGTCGCAGTCCGCGCCTTTAGGGGGGGGGGTACTGTCACACCCTGGCTCTGGGACTCATTATGTTGAGACAGGGTGTGTTCATTTCTATGTGTGTATTTCTGTGTTGGTGTTCATTCTAGTTTGTTGTATTCTATGTTTGCCTGAGTGACTCCCAATCAGAGGCAACGAGTGTCAGCTGTTGGCTGGTTGTCTCTGATTGGGAGCCATATTTAACTGTATCTTTTCCCTTTGTGGTTGTGGGTTTTTGTTCCGTGTTCGGTCATTGATACCGTGGACGTCACGAGTCGTGTTTTGTTTTGTATTTTGATGCTTTAACTAATTAAAGTATGTTTGTTCATCACGCTGCGCCTTGGTCTACTCCTTACCTCGATCGTGACAAAGCTTTAAGTCATACCACATATTTTCAATTGTATTGAGGTCTGGGCTTTGACTAGGCCCCCCACCCGACGCCTCGAATCCAGGATGAAACGGACCGAGTACGCCGGTGCCCCCTCGATGTCCAGTGGGGGCGGAGGAACCTCCCGTACCTCAGACTCCTGGAGTGGACCAGCTACCAATGGCCTGATTCTTAGTTGGCAAACCCTAAGAATCGCTGCACCTCCTTAACCATGGTTGGAGTCGGCCAATTACGCACAGCCAAAATGCGGTCAATCTCCGCAGACAGGCGGTACCCTAGGAAGGAGACTGACTTTTGAAAGAACAGACATTTCTCCGCCTTGACGTACAGGTCATGTTCCAACAGTCGACCAAGCACCTTGCGCACCAGAGACACAGCTCGGCTCGTGTAGCGGAGTGTATGAGAATATCATCTATATACACCACTACACCCTGTCAGCGCAGGTCCCTAAAAATCTAATCTACAAAGGATTGGAAGACTGATGGAGCGTTCATCAACCCGTACGCATGACAAGGTACTCATAGTGTCCAGATGTGGTACTAAATGCCGTCTTCCACTCATCTCCCTCCCGGATACGCACCAGGTTGTACGCGCTCCTGAGATCCAATTTTGTGAAGAAGCGCGCCCCGTGCAATGACTCCGTCATACTAGCATTGAGCGGTAGTGGATAACTGTACTTGACAGTGATCTGATTGAGACCCCGGTAGTCAATGCACAGGCGTAAACCTCCATCCTTCTTCTTCACAAAAAAGAGAATCGAGGAGACAGGTGAAGTGGATGGCCGAATGTATCCCTGCCCCAGAGATTCGGAGACATATGTTTCCATAGCCGCCGTCTCTTCATGTGACAGGGGATACATGTGACTCCGGGGAAGTGCAGCGCCTACCTGGAGATTTATCGCACAATCCCCCTATCGATGGGGTGGTAATTGAGTCACTTTCTTTTTACAGAAGGCGAGAGCCAAATTGGCATATTCGGGGGCAGGGACGGCCTGTTCAATAGGGCGATATGGGCGACGCACTGCCAAACGGGAAAAGGAAGGGATTTTTTTCTAATCAATTATATCACGGCAACAGTAGTTATCAGTGTTGTAATCTGATCTGACTGCCACTAAATGTCAAATCAGGCTAAAGTCGTGCTTCAAATGGCCCCGCCCGTTTTTGGGGCGATTTCAGTCAAGTTGAAAATCGCCCAGAAGTCTCTCATAGCCTGTCATGTAAAATCTATTTTTTTTCAAATTTCAAAGCTTTCAATACATTCTCTATGGGTGTCTGTGGGCTTGCACTTACGCGCTTTCGTCATACGTGACGTAACCACGAACGTAACTAAGAAAATGGCGGCTAGCAGTGTCTCTGTTGCGACCTGCAGTGTGGCGTTATTTTATGTTTTTAATTTGTAGACTTAGTTTACAAACATTCTGCCAACCATGGATTTCCAGTGGTTGGTTTTGGACTGATCTTGTTGATCGTGTACATACCCGCTACGAACGGACTAAATAATGAAAACGCTGCTGGCAGCGGAATCCAATACAGCTGGGAGACTTGGCTGGATGACAGAGTCCCGGACAGAGAAGTGGAGCCGGCCGGCTTCACCCTGGTCAGAGCGGACCGCGATCCTGGTAAGAGAGCGACTCTGTACCCCGACATTGAACTGCTTTCTGTGTCACTGCGACCTTACTATCTGCCCCGTGAGTTCCCCCAATTGTTTGTTACCGTTGTGTACTGTTGATAATCACAAGTTTACTGGAGAACTGAGACCAAGTAGAGACTTTGGACAGGGTGGATATGGTATAATAAAGGCAGTTTATTCAGAGGTAAAGATATCTGGAATCGCGTGCACGGACCCGTTCGTCAAACTCTTAGGGAGCTATCTGAAGAGAGCCCCGAAAACATTGTGCAGACATTTTATACAATAAATGATGTAGGTTGAATCTAGTAGTTCTGATCTTCTGATTGGTCCTGATGAGTTGGGCGAGGTCCCCTCCACTGTTGCATTGGCTCTGAGTCGGGTTCTCTGTCTTCAAATGTTCAGCCTAAAGAGAGGGGATTTTTGTGTGTGTGTGTGTGTGTGTTTAACAGTGATGATGTGTGTGTGTGTGTGTGTTATCAGTGATGATGTGTGTGTGTGTGTGTGTGTGTGTGTGTGTCCTCAGAGCAAGAACTCGTGAGTTGGAAGAACTGAGAGACCTATGGCGTGGGTGTTGTCCTTGGCCACCTGCTGACAAGGCTGACAAGATAGGACTCTTTTGTCCATTGTTATAGGATAGGAACAGCATTGATTGAAAACAAACGCTCAACACAAAATGGGTCATGCACAAGATTGTAGTCAGACCAAGCTATAACATTATATATTTACTACGACAGTACATTCAACCAAAAGCTAATATAACAAAGGCATCAGAGATTATTTATAATCTGTCACAGAAACTGGAATCCATCTCCCCAGATCAGTCAATAAATGCGTCTGGTATTGACTTATATGCTGCCCCTGTCTTCATGTTGTTGCTGGACATATCTTTTTTTAAATGTGTGTAGGTCACCTAAATCATCAGAAAAATTGCCCCTCCTGAGAATTTTTTCAGGAGCCGCCACTGTTCGGGGGGAATGTGCATGGTGGAGACCTGGTTTGGACTTTCCACCGTAGTTGCCCCTATGGAAACACCTACACACCTACCCAAGCACTGACTTGACCATCCCTTGAGAGCCCTCTGTTGCCATGAAATCGTGGGGTCATGAGAAGTTAACCAGGGAAGCCCCAACACCACTGGAAATGCAGGAGAATCAATCAGAAAGAGACTAATTCTCTCCTCATGACCCTCCTGCGTCTTCATCCAGAGTGGAGCTGTGACCTCCCTAATCAGGCCTGACCCTAAAGGGTGACTATCTAAGGCATGTACAGGGAAGGGCACATCAACAGGAACAAAAGGAATCCCTAAACTACGGTAAAACTGACGATCAATAAAGTTCCCAGCTGCGCCTGAATCTACGAGCGCCTTATGCTGGGAATGAGGGGAAAACTGGAAATATGATATCAATACACATATGCGCAACAGCGAGCTCTGGGTGAGTCGGGTGCCTACTCACCTGAGACGGTCCACCAGTGCTCTGCCTACTGCCTCGACTCCCTAAAGACCCTCCCCAGCACCGACCAGCAGTGTGTCCTCTGCGGCCACAGTTGGTGCAGGAGATGGCCCTTCTTCCGGTCTCCCTAAGCGCAGCACCTCCGAGCACCATAGGGGTAGGGTCGGAGGTGCTGGGGGATGGAATGGACGGACCCTGATCCGGACGTCCGTGGGTTGCCAACAGGTTATCCAGCCTTATCGACATATCCACCAGTTGGTCCAGGGTAAGGGTGGTGTCCCTGCAGGCCAGTTCCCGACGAACGTCCTCCCGTAGGCTGCATCGGTAGTGATCGATCAGGGCCCTCTCATTCCATCCTGCGCTGGCAGCCAGGGTCCTGAAGTCCAGTGCAAAGTCCTGTGCGCTCCTCTTCCCCTGTCTGATGTGGAATAGACGTTCCCCCGCCGCTCTCCCCTCCGGTGGATGATCGAATACCACCCGAAAGCGGCGGGTGAAATCTTCATAGCGCACTGACGCTGCGTCTATTCCTCCCCACTCGGCGTTGGCCCACTCTAGCGCTCTCCCCGACAGACAGGAGATGAGGGCGGACACGCTCTCGTATCCCGAAGGAGCCGGGTGGATGGTAGCCAGGTAGAGCTCTACCTGGAGCAGAAAACCCTGGCACCCGGCAGCTGTACCGTCATATGCCCTCGGGAGCGAGAGCCGAATCCCACTGGACCCAGGTGACGAAGGGGTGGACAGTGGTGTGGGTGGTTGTGTAGTTGGAGGAGGTGTAGGACCACCACCCCTCTCCCATCGCTCCATAGTCTTCAACACGCGATCCATTGCTGTGCCGAGAGTCTGTATCATGGTCGCCTGCTGTTGGACACGTTCCTCCATTGATCCGGACGTGAATGTACCTGCTGACTCCATTTAAGGTGCATGTTTCTGTCAGGTGGTCAGTGTGATGCGGTAGGACGAAGTCAGGCGCAGGACACAGAGCTAATCGAAAACGTACTTTACTCGTAGGTAACGTAAATAACATAACCTCCACGCACGGAGGAACAAACCCGCTCACCAGACGACAACCAAACATTTGAAACACAAATGTGGGTTTTTACACTCTTATGTAGGTGTCATAACCAGCCATAAAATAACGCAATATACTGTATGTCACATCAGGTGTAAATATATGGGTCATGACAGTGTTATGACAGTATTATGACAGGTTATGACAAGTTATGTCAGCTGTTATGACAAGTTATGACATGGTTATGAGTGTTACCGGAAACTCTGACTCGGAAACCCCTGCCAACAACCAACCAACCAAATCGAATGCTGCATACGATGGCAGACTGAAGATGGCGGTGCAGAATGCCTCATGGGAAATCGCAATATTCATAATCTCTAAAACGGACTAAATAGTAGCACTACACTGATCCATTTACTCGCGGGCAATAACATTCAAGCTGGATAATAACCCAAAAAAATACGTATATATACGGCTAGAGAAGCTTATTGATAAATATTACGAACGCAGTCGAGGTCAAAACATGTCGGAGAGGAACCAGAGAAAAAAACGGAGAACCAAACTCCAAGCGAAAACTACGAGAATCCTCGACAGACACCAATGATTTATGCTTTTCGCCACCTGGTACGGTAAGAGTGGAAACCGACCAGCTAAAATCAATAAATGATCAATTGGGCTAAAGTAAAGAACTAAAGGAGATGAAGGCCAGCCTCGAGATGAGTGACAAAAACGCTGCTACAATGGAGAAAGAAACAAACAAGCTAAAAGGTACAGTCAATACTATTGAAACGGACGTAAATTAACTTAAAAAGGAAAACATGTTTCTGAGAAAAGCCTTAGTCGGAATACAGACTAGATTTATGCGAAGAAAATCTGGTACTTACTGGTATTAAAGAAAATGAGGGTGAAGAGCCTGAAAGTGTGGTGAAAGAATTCCTCCTAAAAGCGCTACAGATCCCAAGCGATACTGTCGACACAATCCGTTTCGAACATGTACACCATTTCGGACAGAGAGGACAGCGATACCTAATCGTTGCCAAATTTGCCAAATCTTTAAAGAAGAAATAATGGTTAAAAGCTTGGGCAAAAGACTTGCTGGCACGGAAATAGAAATGAATAATTAGTTCCCGAAATAAATTGCAGAACAGCGCTGTTCTTTTTTCTGTTCGCTGTTCAGTTCTGTACCCACTCTTCAAGGTAAATAGACTTAAAGGAGCTCTTGTAGTAGATAGACTGTCCATTGATAACCAACTGTTTCGAGACACCAAGACTACTCCATGGCTATTCTAAATAACACAAAGTTCCCATAGAGGAGTCGAATAATAGAACGACCAATACTATCCATGGTAGGGATTGTAATAAATAAAACATATAGGAAAACAATAAACTACAACAATTGATAAAGAAATAAACTACAAATACACTATTACCATTCAAGATAGGGAATGTTGCAAAATAATTAGTATTCGACTTTTTGTTCATAGCATTTATAAATAGATAAAAGACAGCATTCAAAGAAACGATAATTATTGAAATATTACATCTTAAAATATAATAAACTGGAACACAAAAGTACTTAAAAGCCAGAAATTAGGTAGGAATCAACATGGTAGCGAAAACACAGCAAACAGAGGACATAGAAGGCACAGTATGTGGGTATGTGTCCTCCCTGTTCACCCATGACTGCGTGGCCAAGCACGCCTCCAACTCAATCATAAAGTTTGCAGACGACACAACAGTAGTAGGCTTGATTACCAACAATGAGGGGACAGCCTACAGGTAGGAGGTGAGGGCTCTGGGACTGTGGTGCCAGGAAAATAGAGTCTCACTCAACGTCAACAAAACAAAGGAGATGATCGTGGACTTCAGGAAACAGCAGAGGGTGCATGATAGATTAATTATTAATGACTAATTATTACACCCTGAAACTGTGTATAATGTGTTAGAAATGTGTGAGTGTAGGACCAGTAAAGGCTATGGCATTGAGCCACTATTTAGCAATGTGAGTAAGAGTCAGGCCAGACAACAAAGACAACTGAGAAACTAAGATAAAGAGGCCTCCCAATTTAGGCAGGGGAGAAACTGTTATGAAAACATGGTGCAGAATATTGTGAGAACGGCAATAACTGAGTAAAGCAGGGAGTAGGATATGTGTGTGTGTGTGTGTATGTCTGTGTGTATGTATGTGTGTATATGTGTGTGTGTGTGAACTGAAGGTCAGTAGAGCAGTTTTAGAGTGGAAAACTACAGCCCGCCTACAGAGGGAAGGGATTTCTTTTTGTATGACGTATGAGTATAAAAGATGGACTCTGAAATTGTGATGGCAGAATTCTCAATGAATAAATATCTCTGACTATGCAGACCGGGACTCTGGCCATTACTTAAATCCCAAAAGACTTACAACCTTTTGGGAGACGCACAGAGACACTAAAATAGTTTGTTAAATAATTCACATAACAGTGCACCCCCCTATCCACATCGACGGGACCGCAGTGGAGAAGGTGGAAAGCTTCAAGTTCATTGCCGTACACATCACCGACAAACTGAAATGGTCCACCCATGCAGACAGTGTGGTGAAGAAGGCGCAACAGAGCCTCTTCAACCTCAGGAGGCTGAAGAAATTCGTCTTGGCCCTTAAAACCCTCACAAACTTTTACAGATGCACAATTGAGAGCATCCTGTCGGGCTGTATCACCGCCTAGTACGGCAACTGCACCGCCCGCAACCGCAGGGCTCTCCAGAGGGTGGTGTGGTATGCAAAACGCATTACCGGGGGCAAACTACCTGCCCTCCAAGATACATACAGCACACGATGTCACAGGAAGGCCAAAAAGATCATCAAGGACATCAACCACCCGAGCCACTGCCTGTTCACCCTGCTATCATCCAGAAGGCGAGATCGGTATAGGTGCATCAAAGCTGGGACCGAGAGAATGAAAAACAGATTCTATCTCAAGGCCATCAGACTGTTAAATAGCCATCACTAGCACATTAGAGGCTGCTGCTGCCTATTGAAATCACTGGCCACTTTAAGAAATTGAATGCTAATCACATTAATAATGTTTACATATCTTGCACTACTCATCTCATACAGTTGAAGTCGGAAGTTTACATATACTTAGGTTGGAGTCATTAAAACTCGTTTTTCAACCACTCCACAAATTTCTTGGTAACAAACTATAGTTTTGGCAAGTCGGTTAGGACATGACACAAGTAATTTTTCCAACAACTGTCTACAGACAGATTATTTCACTTATAATTCACTGTATCACAATTCCAGTGGGTCAGAAGTTTACATACACTAAGTTGACTGTGCCTTTAAACAGCTTGGAAAATTCCAGAAAATGATGTCATGGCTAATTGACATCATTTGAGTCAATTGGAGGTGTACCTGTGGATGTATTTCAAGGCCTACCTTCAAACTCAGTGCCTCTTTGTTTGACATCATGGGAAAATCATAAGTAATCAGCCAAGACCTCAGAAGAAAAAAAATCTATGCAAATAGCACTGCTGGGTGATTTAAAAAGTCATAGTCAATCAATTAATAATACAATAATACTCTTAGCAAAAATGTTTATCTTTAATTTACAATATGTACTTTAGAATCTATGAGAATAGAACGTTTCAGAACTTTTGTGAAACATGACAGCACAGTTTGAAAAACACATGGCAAATAGAAATCAAAACTGGATGGTGTTCAGAGATAGATGGGAGGGGTTGAGTGGAGCTGAAGGATGGGACTAAAAACAAACAAAAGATAACAATTGTAAAATATATGGTGTCCGTAAAATGTATATAGTATGTATACGCTGGAGGTAGAAGCCTAAGAGTTGTTGTCCATTACTTTACTCCAATTAGGGGAGGGTGTCACGCCTACTCCTGCTCCCTCCCTCTGGCGCTCTACTAACCACCGGTCCTGGCAACCCACATTGCGCACACCTGGCAACCATCATTGCGCACACCTGCTCCCCATCGTTAAGCACACCTGGACTTCATCACCACCCTGATTACTCTCCTTTCATATAGCCCTCACCAAATTCAGTCATCAGTCAGTTACTCCACCAACACCACGACCAGCTGGCTCTACTGGGTACGACCATGAAGGAGGTCCTCTGCGTTCTCCACCGCCTCGACACCACCAGCGAGGTTCTCCATACCTCTGACGGAGGACCTCCTACCACGGGTCGTCACAGTGAGCCAGTCCCCCAGCCTACTCAGCCGTCCACCCAGGTCAGCGATGCCCAACTGTCCCTTCTGGAGAAGTATGACGTCATTCCATTGAAATGCCGTGGCTTCCTACTCCAGTGCTCCCTCTATTTCGCATATCAGACGGGAGCCCCCACCACCGAGAGGTCCAAGGTTGCCAAGGTAATTTCCCTGCTGACGAGACGGGCGTTGGAGTGGGCTACGGCAGTCTGGGAGAGAGGAGAGGAAGAGCTGGGTTCCTATGAGAGGTTCAGGGTCGTCTTTGACCATCCTCCAGAAGGCAGAGGGGGAGGTGAGCGACTTCTCCAGCAGGGTGCCCAGACCGCTGCCGAGTACGCCCTCACCTTTCGGACTGTTGTAGCCTCCATCGGATGGAATGAGCCGGCGCTCCGCACTCTAAACCGCAGTGGACTGCGTGAAGAGGTCCAGACTGAGCTGGCGTGTCGAGACGACAATCTCTCCATGGACGCACTCATCGCGATGGCCATCCGTCTGGATAACCTTCTTCAGGAGCGCCGGTGCCCACCTCGCCACTCGCCTCCCTCCTTTGGCTGTCCTGAGGCAGAGCCTGAACCCATGGAGGTACGGGCCACACACCTCTCTGCGGCCTCGCCGGAGACAGCTGGGGCTCTGTCCCTATTGCGGCCAGGAGGGGCACCAGCTTCAGTGGTGTCCGGTGCGTCCTAACCCGGGGTCCACTAGAGCAGAGGGGCGGCCCCGTGACCTTCCATCTCCCAGGGTAGCCGTGAGTATTCCATTATTATCGCTTTCCGCCAAACCCTTTCTGGTTCCCATTTCACTGGCTGGCTGTCCCTCAAGCGTTGTCTCTACAGCTCTAGTGGACTCCAGTGCCGCGGGGAACTTTATCGACCAGGCCCTCGTCTCCTCCCTGAACTTAACCTCATCCCCACTCTCCTCTCCTTTTCCTGTCCAAGCTCTGATATGTGACCATTGGGGTCCGGCACAATTACTCACATCACAGCATCACTCACCCTGACCGTGTGACCCAAGCACCAGGAAAGGCTTCCCTTCATCATCATCATCACCGCACCCGTACACAAAGACATCCTCGGCCTCCCGTGGCTGTAACTCCATAACCCCACCATCTCCTGGTCAAAGATGAGAATCACCGCATGGGGACCAGGATGCCGGAGGACCTGCTTTCCCGCACCCTTTGGTTCCACGTCAGTGGAGGGTCCTGTGAGTGTCCTCCAGCCCATCAAGCAGTCCTCCCGTATCGTTGGCCCTGTGTTTTGGGACGTAGATGTGGACATCCGCCAGGTTCTGGAGAGGGAACCAGAGCGCATCTACGTCCCCACGGGGTTGAGAGATCGGCTGTTGACCTGTTATATCAGCCTGGCAACCATCATTGCGCACACCTGGCAAACATTGTTAAGCACACCTGGACTTCATCACCACCCTGATTACTCTCCCTTCATATAGCCCTCACCAACCTCAGTCATCAGGCAGTATTGGTTCTGTTTTCATGTCCAGCTATTAATAAACTCACCATCTGCACCTGCGTCCTGACTCCCTGCGTCTTCGTTACAGAGAAATGGTAGGGTTAAGGGAAAATATATATTTACAAAAAAAATTATGGGGGATTTGAAATGATGCAGACAATTATATTGATAGAAGCCACAATTTATCTGCAATATTGAAGCTGATCTTCCCCATAACATTTAAAAAAAATAACTGACACTGATCTGACTCAACCTCCACTACCACCTAGGTGCAAGTAATCTTGAAACCAGCTTCAACCAGTCTTGTGGTTAGTCAGATAACGTTTCAAGTACAAGCGCCTGTGTGTATGTGTTTTGAGGTTGATCAACTCTTAGTCCTAGCTGCCAAGCATTGCAGAGACATTTGAACTGATGTAATTTTCTTGTCATTGTCACATCCTTTGTACTCGAGAAGCTAAACGGCATCTGACTAACCACAACGCTGGGTTCAAGATTACTTCCTACGAGGTGGCACTGGAGGTTGAGTCAGATAAGAGTCAGAGTTTCATGCTGAGATCGCCTAGTGGGTTGGGCCAGTAACTGAAAGATTGCTGTTTCGAACCCCGGAGCTGACAAGGCGCTGTCGACGGTAAGTCGAACCCCGGAGCTGACAAGGCGCTGTCGATGGTCGAAGTGACTAAAATGTAAGAATAATGATGGAATCTGACACTACTTTTCCCCAATGTTATTCATATCCCAATTGACCTTCAACAGACATTATGATTTACAGGCAGACAGACAGACTAAACAGATTTGTCATGTTCGGTTTTCTCTTCAATAGCTATTGAATCAAGCATGCAATGACTATGAAGATGGTATATTCTGAATCGGGGGAGGATGGAGAAAAAAACAACGTCTCTTTCTGTTTGAAATGTTGATATTTGTTTATAAAGAACTGTAATTGCTTTCAGCCTTAAAGTGTTAAAGAGGAGGTTGTTGGGGTGGGAGGAGGGGGATTCATGGACTGACCCATTCACTCTGGCTGTTACACCATATGCAAATCAACATTTCAAAACAGAGAGTGAGGAAAGGTAGGTGTGTGAGAGAGAGATACAGAGAGAGAGAGAGGGGATGACGGCTCATTAACCCAATCAATAAAACTGCACTGTATTATAATGCCTTGTTCTCCTGGCTGTGACCTAATGGCTGTAACCTCCTGGCTGTAACCTCCTGGCTGTGACCTCCTGGCTGTAACCTCCTGGCTGTGACCTCATGGCTGTGACCTCCTGGCTGTGACCTAATGGCTGTGACCTAATGGCTGTGACCTCCTGGCTGTGACCTAATGGCTGTAACCTCATGGCTGTAACCTCATGGCTGTAACCTCCTGGCTGTAACCTCCTGGCTGTAACCTCCTGGCTGTGACCTCCTGGCTGTAACCTCCTGGCTGTGACCTCATGGCTGTGACCTCCTGGCTGTGACCTAATGGCTGTGACCTAATGGCTGTGACCTAATGGCTGTGACCTCATGGCTGTAACCTCGTGGCTGTGACCTAATGGCTGTGACCTCATGGCTGTAACCTCCTGGCTGTAACCTCCTGGCTGTGACCTAATGGCTGTGACCTCATGGCTGTAACCTCATGGCTGTAACCTCCTGGCTGTGACCTAATGACATTTATTTGTCCACAATATGTTGAAGGGAATTTTAACTTTAGATCAAACGTGGATGGTTTCCAGTGGACCAGCCTCGTAGAACAATCACACAGAGGATTTCCCAACGAGCATCCTCTAGTAGGAACAGGTGTCATTTAGAGCCACTCAAAAACAATGACAACACCACTCTGTGTTGTGGCTTGACTCAATCATCATTCCACAGCTGACATAATGATAAAGTCGGGGTTCTCTGTGCTGTGTGTGTGTGCGTGGTGCGTGCGTGCGTGCTTTAATGCATCAGTTCCCCAGTTGCACTACACTCCATTGGCTATCTGTCTCCTGTCTGCATCAGGCCGTTTCGGGGGAAGAGGGGTAGGACTTCTCCTCTCTCCTGCTCTGAGAGAACACAGTAAGAATGTGGTTGAAAAAAATGAACTCCCTCTTGATTTACTCTTTCCTGTGACTGTTTTCAGGTCTTTCAGCAAAAGGAGGGCAGGGATAGAGGGAGGGTACGGATTCTTCCTCTCTGAACAAATAGCTTTGGACAGTTGATAGTTATGACCAGAGAAGATCGGTATTGGGTTCCTCAGTCTAGTATATTACAGTTTAATACCCCCCCCCCCCCCCCCCCCATCCTGTCTGCCTGCATCCAGATGCTGAGATCAGGTTACGTCTCTATCGCAGTCTCGCCACGCTGAGATTAATGTTTATTTTGGCGTTCTTTCGCTTCCTGCGACGTTCCGAGTTTACTTCCTCATCTTCTACCTACATGCCTTCTCATCATCTCAGCTGTCCGATATCACAAAGACACGGTGCATTCATAAAGTATTCAGACCCCTTGACTTTTTCCACATTTTGTTACGTCACAGACTTATTCTAAAATGGATTAAATAGTTTTTCTTCATTAATCTACACACAATACCACATAATGACAAAGCAAAAACTGTTTTTTTAGATATTTTTGCTAATTTATAAAAAATTAAAAACTGTCATATCACATTTACATAAGTATTCAGACTCTTTACTCAGTACTTTGTTGAAGCACCTTTGGCAGCGATTACAGCCTCGAGTCTTCTTGGGTATGACGCCACAAGCTTGGCACACCTGTATTTGGGGAGTTTCTCCCATTCTTCTCTGCACATCCTCTCAAGCTCTGTTAGGTTGGATGGGGAGTGTTGCTGCACAGCAAGTGTTCTTGGGGACCTTCAATGCTGCTGTTATGTGAATTATTTAACAAACTATTTTAGTGTCTCTGTGCGTCTCCCAAAAGGTTGTAAGTCTTTTGGGATTTAAGTAACGGCCAGAGTCCCGGTCTGCATAGTCAGAGATATTTATTCATTGAGAATTCTGCCATCACAATTTCAGAATCCATCTTTTATACTCATACGTCATACAAAAAGAAATCCCTCCCCTCTGTAGGCGGGCTGTAGTTTTCCACTCTAAAACTGCTCTACTGACCTTCAGTTCACACACACACACATATACACACATGCATACACACATACATACACACACACACACACATATCCTACTCCCTGCTTTACTCGGTTATTGCCGTTCTCACAATATTCTGCACCATGTTTTCATAACAGTTTCTCCCCTCCCTAAATTGGGAGGCCTCTTTATCTTAGTTTCTCAGTTGTCTTTGTTGTCTGGCCTGACTCTTACTCACATTGCTAAATAGTGGCTCAATGCCATGGCCTTTACTGGTCCTATACTCACACATTTCTAATACATTATACACAGTTTCAGGGTGTAATAATTAGTCATTAATAATTAATCTATCAATTCCACCCTTTGACTAAATATTACACACATACAAAATATATGTTGTTATATAAATGAATCACACTCATTAAAGTATATAAGTTGGTTTGCATATAAAAACATTACAGGTTCATCAGGGTTACCCCATGATTAAAAGCGTAACGTTACTTTTTAGCAATGGTAACTAGTACATCATACTTAAAATGAGACTTTAATACACAAAAGATCATTACAATAACTTTTAAACTAGAGATTTATAGTTCTAGGAAAACATCCAGTCTCAAATTATCTGGATCGTCGTCGTCCTCCACCAAGCCTGGTAGGTCATATCCTTCAGTCGGAGTCCGGGATTGGGCCGTATCTCACCATCTGTTGGGAAACCGCCTTGCTCACCAACCCTCAGACACAGGGAATAAGACAACATCCACAAAGAACAAGTATACCCATAGAAGCTATAACTTCACCCAGAATAGTTACAACAATAGTTTTCCATTTACCAAATACAGTGGGGAAAAAAAGTATTTAGTCAGCCACCAATTGTGCAAGTTCTCCCACTTAAAAAGATGAGAGAGGCCTGTAATTTTCATCATAGGTACACGTCAACTATGACAGACAAAATGAGAAAAAAGATTCCAGAAAATCACAGTGTAGGATTTTTAATGAATTTATTTGCAAATTATGGTGGAAAATAAGTATTTGGTCAATAACAAAAGTTTCTCAATACTTTGTTATATACCCTTTGTTGGCAATGACACAGGTCAAACGTTTTCTGTAAGTCTTCACAAGGTTTTCACACACTGTTGCTGGTATTTTGGCCCATTCCTCCATGCAGATATCCTCTAGAGCAGTGATGTTTTGGGGCTGTCGCTGAGCAACACAGACTTTCAACTCCCTCCAAAGATTTTCTATGGGGTTGAGATCAGGAGACTGGCTAGGCCACTCCAGGACCTTGAAATGCTTCTTACGAAGCCACTCCTTCATTGCCCGGGCGGTGTGTTTGGGATCATTGTCATGCTGAAAGACCCAGCCACGTTTCATCTTCAATGCCCTTGCTGATGGAAGGAGGTTTTCACTCAAAATCTCACGATACATGGCCCCATTCATTCGTTCCTTTACACGGATCAGTCGTCCTGGTCCCTTTGCAGAAAAACAGCCCCAAAGCATGATGTTTCCACCCCCATACTTCACAGTAGGTATGGTGTTCTTTGGATGCAACTCAGCATTCTTTGTCCTCCAAACACGACGAGTTGAGTTTTTACCAAAAAGTTCTATTTTGGTTTCATCTGACCATATGACATTCTCCCAATCCTCTTCTGGATCATCCAAATGCACTCTAGCAAACTTCAGACAGCCCTGGACATGTACTGGCTTAAGCAGGGGGACACGTCTTGCACTGCAGGATTTGAGTCCCTGGCGGCGTAGTGTGTTACTGATGGTAGGCTTTGTTACTTTGGTCCCAGCTCTCTGCAGGTCATTCACTAGGTCCCCCCGTGTGGTTCTGGGATTTTTGCTCACCGTTCTTGTGATCATTTTGACCCTACGGGGTGAGATCTTGCGTGGAGCCCCAGATCGAGGGAGATTATCAGTGGTCTTGTATGTCTTCCATTTCCTAATAATTGCTCCCACAGTTGATTTCTTCAAACCAAGCTGCTTACCTATTGCAGATTCAGTCTTCCCAGCCTGGTGCAGGTCTACAATTTTGTTTCTGGTGTCCTTTGTCAGCTCTTTGGTCTTGGCCATAATGGAGTTTGGAGTGTGACTGTTTGAGGTTGTGGACAGGTGTCTTTTATACTGATAACAAGTTCAAACAGATGCCATTAATACAGGTAACGAGTGGAGGACAGAGGAGCCTCTTAAAGAAGAAGTTACAAGGCTGTGAGAGCCAGAAATCTTGCTTGTTTGTAGGTGACCAAATACTTATTTTCCACCATAATTTGCAAATAAATTCATAAAAAATCCTACAATGTGATTTTCTGGATTTTTTTTCTCAATTTGTCTGTCATAGTTGACGTGTACCTATGATGAAAATTACAGGCCTCTCTCATCTTTTTAAGTGGGAGAACTTGCACAATTGGTGGCTGACTAAATACTTTTTTTCCCCACTGTATGTTATCAAACTAACCGTTTAGGGAGCTATCAATACCAGAGTTCTCAGCCAGTTCGTTCGCCAGCGTGGTGAGTCCCTGAAGCGCTTTGGTCACGGACCCGTCCGGTGCTGTATTGTTGGGGATGAAAGTACAGCACATAGATCCAAACAGAACACAAACTCCATCCCGCTCAGCCAAAAGCATATCTAAAGCTATTCTATTTTGTCATGTCATTAAGCTAGTTGCCGCTGTCTGCTCAGCTAATCCCTTTATTGCATCACGAGTGTGGTTTATAAATCTTTGCTGGTTATAGTAAATATAATTTATCCAATCTACGTTTTTATTAATTGTTGACCACCAGAAAAGACTTGATTCAAACCCAGCTGCGATCTGATTCCTAGCTTTGAATTCTTCTGGAACCCCTCGAGGTACTCCTATCCCATCAATATATATCCTTTCATCAAAGGATCCCGGGAGGAGGTCCCGCTTTCTACGTGACAACTCACCAGTCTCTGACACGTTTGATTGTTTGATGAGAGTGAAGAGCATTACCAGCTGAGCTAGCGCACAGGTTCCTGTCCAATTAGTATGTAGGTGAGGCCACAGTCTGTCATCACCACACAACCACCAGATGTCAGCACGGGCCTGGTTTTGGTTCCTAAAATCCTCTGGCTGCAACAAAGAGGAGAGATTAGTCATGGTCTCTTTAGTTGTGACATTCTCTGTGTGGGAGCAGGAGCTAAGATGCCCTACCCTGTATCCTATTTTATCAGTCCTAGAGAAACAATAGTAAGACTTCCCTGAGACTTCAAACGGAGGTAACCTAGGTCGGGGTGACTTTGTTATCGGGGGATACAGATAGTGCAAGTTACTACAAGACTCCTTCACCACATTCCCAGGTGGCTTGAACAATTTAATCATGCAAGATAAACCTGACGGAGAGTTAAAGCCCGTCAAGGGGAACGGAGTAGTTGTTAACCTTGGTTTGGCTGTCCCACAGGCATAACAGTCCTCTTTAGACATAGTTCTTGCCGTATACTGAATCCATTCCAACCACAGGTTAGGATCCCTGTACCCCGTCTCCACCTGTACTACTTCCTTCAGGTCTATAGTTTGCACTATCTTCACCACGGCCCCGGTCTCACTACCTCCCTCAGAGAGGTTTACTCTATAGGGTGCCCCAGTTGAAGAGGATATCTCACTTGTCAGGTCTGTAACATCTGCTGGGTTGATTACTACCCAGAAAGCCACTAATGGGTCTCCACAACATTTGCGGTCAAATCCTATGTACCACATTCCCTCATCCGTAGCCTTTACCTGTTTTAGCGTAATTCGGACTTTCAGACAGTACCTACCCTTATATGGGTCGCACTGCCATTTCTGGTAATTCCCTACTTTCACAATACTCCACCTGTCCTTAAACTGTGTATGGAGATTGACATATCCCCCTCGCTCGGTATGATCAACAACATGGTCCCAGGATGTACATGGTGACATACATATATATCTCCCATCCTTTATGATACTACCAGCCAGTAGTCCCCAACTTCCCAACTGGTCCGCAAAGACCTCAAAGGTGATGTCCTTCCCTACAATCCCTAGTACTTCCCCTTTCCCTACATCTAGCTGTCTCCTATGCCTTCGTAGACTGTGCTCAGGTATTATTTTATCAACTTGTGTTAGGTTAACTACTACTTCTGGCGGATCAGGAGGGTTTGAGTGTGTTAGGAATATGGCCCCCACAATCAGACAGCTACCTACCGTCAGGAGACCTGTGAATCCCCACCCTCGCCCTGAGAACATGTCAGATGCCAGAGGCCAACCCATTGCTTTACCTTCTATCGAACTCACACAGGGATGATCAGACAGGGTAAGGGAATCTTCGTTAAGGAGCCAACCCCCGAGCCCTAGTGGTGATCGGATCTTTCTCCTAACTCTGTGTTTGTTCGTCAGGTATAGCTGGTTTTACCTTTTTACAGTGTGTGACATGCACCCAGATGGATCTCTCAGCTATTCTGCAGGCAGTACTTGGTAGGGCCCTTCCCGCCAGGCCTGCTTCAGTCTCCTGGTTAGATAGAGTGGGTCACCTTCTCCTTTAATTCACCTGTGGGGGCACAAAACCTCTGACATACAGGTGTGGTTAATAAACGACCTTCTCACGTGTTCTGCTAGGGTGCTCTCTAGTTCTATGTCTGCCTGTCTGGTCCTGCCAACTGTGGCATTCTGTAAGGTCTTCCAAACACTTTCTCAAAGGGGGATAACCCATCTTTATCTGGGGTTACTCTAAATTTCTTCCCTTCACTCCGTGATAACTCTATAAAATCCATTTCCAATTGCTGGAAAGGGTACTTAGCCGGAGGATACTCACCCTGAGGTGCCCTTTGTCTGCCCTGGTGATTATTTTGAGCACAGATAACACATCTTTTTTTTTTTTATAATTAGTAATCCCATGTGCAACAAAGTGTTGTCTAATCTGTTCTACCATCCATCCCTCCTTTTGACACATGTCACTGCCCATGTGTCAATATTATCACCTACCTAACAATCACTTAGGTAATATTGGTAATTTATCATCCAATTGCCATCCCTTATTTTTATTTATTGGTAAAATAAACTATCTTAAAGTCCTCCTCTCATGCCTTTAGAATTTACCAGTGTGGATGATTAATTAACACCAGAAAGTTAAAACAGAGTTCAGAGGCAATTGAAATTCCATCCCATAGTATACCAAACATTACCATTATTCTAAATATTTAATAAATGTTACTTATCCCAAGTGTTCATTAATCCTCATGACATTCATTCTCATAAGAAATCATATATACCCCAAACTCAGCCAAAACCTAAAAAAGTCCATAAAATTCACTGTGTGCTTGTCACGATCGTCTGACGAATGAGTAGACCAAAGCGCAGCGCGTTGCACGAACATGATGCTTTATTATATTAAAGCGTAACACGACAACAACAAAACAAATGACGATACGTGAAGTCCACAGTAACACTGACTGAACACGGAACAAAAACCCACAAACACAAGGTGAAAACACACAGTTTAAATATGGCTCCCAATCAGAGCTAACGAGCCAACAGCTGACACTCGTTACCTCTGATTGGGAGTCACTCAATACCAACAAGGAAAAACAACCACATAGACAACCCAACCAAACAGAACACAACGAAACGAACACACCCTGGCTCAACATACAATGTCCCGGAGCCAGAGCGTGACAGTACCCCCCCCCTAAAGGCGCGGACTGCGACCGCGCCTCAAAAACCCCAAACAGGGGAGGGCTGGGTGGGCATTACTCCTCGGAGGCGGCTCCGGCTCCGGGCTTGACCACCACCCTTCTTCAATCCCCCCGTAGCGCCCCCGGTCCGATCTGACCCAGCTGGTGGGATCTGGACTGACGACGCGCACCCCTGGCTTGGCGCGTGAGGCAGGAACGGACCGGACCTGGCTGACGATACGCACCCTAGGCTTGATGCGTGGAGCCGGAACGGGCCTCACCAGGCTGACGACTCGCATCCCTGGCTTGGTGCGAGTAGCAGGGACGAGCTGAACCAGGCTGACGACTCGCACCCTTGGCTTGGTGCGAGTAGCAGGAACGGGCTGGACCAGGCCGACGACTCGTACCCCTGGCTTGGTGCGAGTAGCAGGAACGGGCTGGACCAGGCTGACGACTCGCACCCTTGGCTTGGTGCGAGTAGCAGGAACGGGCTGGACCAGGCCGACGACGCACACCGTAGGCTTTGTGCGTAGAGCAGGGACAGGCCGGACTGGGCTGGCGACGCACCCCGTAGGCTTGGTGCGTGGAGCAGGAACAGGCCGGGCTGGGCTGGCGACGTACACCGTAGGCTTTGTGCGTGGAGCAGGGACAGGCCGGGCTGGCCTGGCGACGCACACCGTAGGCTTTGTGCGTGGAGCAGGGACAGGCCGGGCTGGGCTGGCGACGCACACCGTAGGCTTTGTGCGTGGAGCAGGGACAGGCCGGGCTGGGCTGGCGACGCACCCCGTAGGCTTGGTGCGTGGAGCAGGAACAGGCCGGGCTGGGCTGGCGACGCACACCGTAGGCTTTGTGCGTGGAGCAGGGACAGGCCGGGCTGGGCTGGCGACGCACACCGTAGGCTTTGTGCGTGGAGCAGGGACAGGCCGGGCTGGGCTGGCGACGCACCCCGTAGGCTTGGTGCGTGGAGCAGGAACAGGCCGGGCTGGGCTGGCGACGCACACCGTAGGCTTTGTGCGTGGAGCAGGGACAGGCCGGGCCGGGCTGGCGACGCACACCGTAGGCTTTGTGCGTGGAGCAGGAACAGGCCGGGCTGGGCTGGCGACGCACACCGTAGGCTTTGTGCGAGAGGCAGGAACAGGCCGGACCGGGCTGGAGACGCGCACCGTCCATTTGGTGCGAGGGGCCGTAACAGGCCGGACCGTACTGGGGACACACACCACTGGCTCTACTCCGGGAACTGGAACGGGCCGGACCGGACTGGTAACACACCCCAGTACCTCTCGCCGTGCCTCTAAACCTCCTTTCCCTACTTTGACCAGTGGCCCCCGTAACCTGGTGGCCTTTTGAATACGCCCCTTCTCTGCCTCCGTCAGCCCCGTCGTCCATGCCCTGTGCCCCCCCCTAAAAAATTCTTGGGGGTGCCTCTCGTCCCTCCGACGCTGCTCCCACGTCCAGGCTGCCTGTTCCTGGACACGCTGCTTGGTCGTAGTATGGTGGGTTTTTCTGTCACGATCGTCTGACGAATGAGTAGACCAAAGCGCAGCGCGTTGCACGAACATGATGCTTTATTATATTAAAGCGTAACACGACAACAACAAAACAAATGACGATACGTGAAGTCCACAGTAACACTGACTGAACACGGAACACAAACCCACAAACACAAGGTGAAAACACACAGTTTAAATATGGCTCCCAATCAGAGCTAACGAGCCAACAGCTGACACTCGTTACCTCTGATTGGGAGTCACTCAATACCAACAAGGAAAAACAACCACATAGACAACCCAACCAAACAGAACACAACGAAACGAACACACCCTGGCTCAACATACAAAGTCCCGGAGCCAGAGCGTGACAGTGCTCCTCTAAGACCTATCACCCTTGACCTGCTGAAAACCCCCCAAAATTGAAACAACAAGGCTTTATAAACATCATACTAGGTGTGTTGTTTTTTATTTGAAAACCCCAATTAAAAAACAACAACCAAACAGCCAGGTCATGAGGACTCCTGATTTCTCTCTTCCCCTTCTGCTTACAGTTTCTTAACTGGTGCCCTTTCCTTGCACAGTAACTACACGGTTCCTCACATTCTCTAGCAAAATGTCCCGTTTTGTCACAATTGTAACACTTCCACTCACTCCTGTCTCCACTATTACCATTTCCTTCTTGTCTGTCTTTGCTACCGTAACCTCTCTTCTCTCCTAGGTATTGACTAATAGTCTCACTGTCTCTAATTCAACACAAAACCCCATCATCCAATGTACTCCCAGCAGAACTGAAAAAAACAAAAAACAGACTGTGATTTCCAGGACACTGCACCTTTGTTTCTGGCCTCACTATCTCCCCGGGAATTGGCCCTCCCTCAAGGTCCCTCCCAATCTGCTCTTGGTAAACTGCAAACCTTTTATTGCTTCTGGTTTCATAGGGTATTGCTTCTGATATGGCCTATGATTAGATTTGGGTATCACCTGTACTGGAATTACCCCTTTTATTAATCCTACGTCTGCTGGACCCCGGGACCACAAATGCTCTGGAACTTATTTTAAGTCTGACTCCTGTTGTTCTGTCAACAGGTATTCCTCTCCTCAGCATCTGCTATTCTCATCTAAATGTACTATCTGTGGATGGGCTGTGTTGATCGCCACTCACAATATTGACCCAATCAGTGATCCTCTTACCCTTGGATACCAACTGGCCCATGTCTTTCCAGTCCTCTGCTGGCTCCTTTGCTAGGGACACATGTGGGCTCCATATTTCCCTGAACAGTCTCTGACTTTGGGGCCCTATTTCCACCTCCACTACTGTGTGGGTGTTGTCATAGTGAAACCATTTCAAGGCTATAGTCCTTTCTGTGGTTTTAAATAATGCTTTCTCATAGATTGCATCTGGACCTGGGTGTTTGTTATACCAGAGAGTACAGTGTAGGTCATCGGGGGACATTTTAGTGGGGCCTGGTACTACATCATCAGCAAGTTCCATCAAGGTTCGGGGAATATCAGTTATTCCCCCCCTAAACAAATCTTGCCTATCCCAATAACATGGCTCCCCTTCCCCACAGACCACCATATTGTCTCTGACTATGTGTACTTTCATTCCCCTCTCAGCGGAAATGACAGCCACATTCAATTTAGTCATTACATCACGTCCTAGTAAATTTACCCGACACAGCTTAGATATCAGGATGGGTATGGTTGCCTCTCCTCCTGATTGGTCATGTTTTAGGGTTATTGGGGCTGATAACCTTTCAATAAATTGATGACCAGAGGCAGATCGCACTATGATTTTCTCCCCATCAATCCTGACTCCATCTGGCTTGTCTGTTGCACAGGTTGCTGTCCTGCATGCTCCCGTATCACAAAGGAATTTAATTTTCATACCCATTACTGTCAATGTCAAATAAGGTTTCTGTTCCTGTTGAAGTGCTAAGTCAATAGTAGCCAATTCAAACACCTCACAATTTGGATCAAAGGGTTCCTTAGTCTTCCCCCTACTAGAGTCTACTATTTCTCCCTCAAGGACTAGTCACGCCTTATCTTCCTCTTCCTCACGCTCAAAGCTGGGGGATGGACTTCTCTCTCTCTCTCTTCTCTCTTTTCTCTCTTTTCTCTCCTGTCTGACTTTCTCTGCCCTTGTCTGGTACTCCTCTACCTCTGGCTCTTCCTCACCTTCATCTTCCCTTCCTCCTCCAGCCCCTTCTTCCTCATAGGGAGGTGGGGCCGGTTGGGGGGGGCAACATTATTCCCCTGCACTCTCCTTCTCCTCCCTACATATTCATCATCTGGATTTTCTCTCCATGCCTGGTCTGCCAAGTTTGGATATAACCTTTCTGCCCTCTGCTCTGGGGGAGGCACGGAGACCTCAACCTTCACTTCTCTTTCCCTCTCACTCACTTTTCTTTTCTTCCTGCCTTATCTCCTCTCTCTCCTAAGTTTCTAGTTCTACCCGCCATCTCTCCCAGAGTGGCAATTAGTTACTCTGCATCTTCCTCTTCTTTCTTGGCTCTGTCCTGTCTGTTATTCTGCTCATGATGGATTGCATGTCTCTCTGAGGCTATTACACAATTCAGTTATTTTCCCAACATACTCTCCGTAATCGGCCCATGGCAAAAGTGTCCTCTGGGCATCCCCTGAAACCCACTGCCCTCTAACGGCAGCCCAAACCTTACTATTCCTGTTTTGGGGTGGGTCATTCCTTCTACCGCTCTGGCCACGTCCTCTGTGTTCATGGCCTGTCTGCTAAATGGCATATTATTATTATTACTGTATACATCTAAGGTTGCTGGGGCCCCTTTCATTCCCCGCCAATAGATTAGGTAAGGCTATCAGTGGGTACTGGCCCCCTCCTACTCTCTCTCTCTCTCACTGCTTATTTCTCCTTTACACACCTTATGTATCTGTTTAAGCATGGATTCGAGTTTATCTGCGTCTAGACGTCCCTCAAAACCATACCTCTCCCTCCACCTGGTTACATAATGGAGATTTCTTCTATCCCTGGATTCCATTTTAATTACATCAAGTATTTCTCGTCCCCAGTAAATTCTGGGACCTCTTGTGAGGATTTGCCCCCCCCATGGTTGGTACTGTTAAAAATCCCTTAGCCACCTCTTCTATATAACAAGTCAATTTAACAAGTAATTAAAAATAGCTTCACACAACAACACCTTGAATCACCCCTTCCTGTATATGTAATCTTGACTAGTCCCCCAGAATTATCTCATACTTTTACAGAGGGATTGATCCCCACAATGTAATCTTGATAATTCCTGACAGTCTCATACAACAGGAATGGGTTCTCCCTCCTCTATACAACCACCTCTCCCTGTATATGTAGTCTTGACTAGTCCCCCAGAATTATCTCATACTTTTACAGAGGGATTGATCCCCACAATGTAATCTTGATAATTCCTGACAGTCTCATACAACAGGAATGGGTTCTCCCTCCTCTATACAACCACCTGGAATTATTCATGTGACTTTTGAGCAAACATTAGGTCTCACACGTATACAACCTTACATGATTATTGGTGTTGTATCGGTAACCTGGAGTTTATAAGGCTCCAGAACGGATAGAGTTACAGCAAAATCTACAGTTGTTTGTGACTTTTGACTTAACTAATATTCTATTTCTCACACATGCTATTTTAATTCCTTCTGGTGTACTTTTTGTATTTGTTTAACCCGGATTATTTGTTGACTGCTCAATAATCTCTTACAGGTTACATCCCATAGGTGTACTTTTAATAGTTCCTTCTATTTCAACACCGGGTAGTTTCTTTTGGTAATGGCCTATTACCGTGAATCATTACGGACCCACCACCAGGTTGACTAGTCCCCCAGAATTATCTCCTACTCTACGGAGGAGTCTATCCTCACAATGTAATCTTGATAATTCCTGACAGTCAACCCCACATTTCACTTAAAATGGCTACGCATTGATCAATTTGCTACTTTTCAATATTTTAGCAAGTCCTCCAATCAATTTCACCAAGTTAATGAATAAAGACTACTGACCTTATCCTTGCAGCCGAGATTCAATGTAGGTTTGGATTCCGTCACCGTCTCTGTCATTAATCAGGTGTCCTCTGGCCTGTTTTAACCCTTAATGTCAAAGGGCAGGACTTTCTATTTACGAATGTATCATTCGCCCGTCGACGGTTTTCAGAGTTACCTGGAATGACAGAAACAGGGTATTGGAGTCCGGCTCAGAAGGACCAAGCTGTTATGTGAATTATTTAACAAACTATTTTAGTGTCTCTGTGCGTCTCCCAAAAGGTTGTAAGTCTTTTGGGATTTAAGTAACGGCCAGAGTCCCGGTCTGCATAGTCAGAGATTGTGTGTAGATTGCTGTGTAGATTTGTTTTTATTTAAATCAATTTTAGAATAAGGCTGTAACGTAACAAAATGTGGAAAAGGTGCAAGTATTCCAGAGAAATGTACTGCAATTGCCCATTTAAAAATGTACAGTTTACAGGCCTTTACGTGTAGTATGATGGATGCTGAAAGCTCGCCCTCATCGGAGTCAGCACGGAGTGAGATGAGGCCACAGCCTTGAAGTCGTATGCGGTGATGGACGAGGTACTCCATCACCGCACCGGTCATCACCTCCTCTCCCAGAAGGGTCCAGACGTGGAGTCTGGAGAAAGTATGTGACTGCCTGGGAGGCATGCCTTATGGCCATTTTAGAGGCCGTGATTAAGAAGTAGTTTTATGTATTTTTTGCATTTATTTTATTAATTCATAAATGTTCTACAGTTTTTTTGGTGAAGTCCTTTTTAAAAAAAAACAATGTGGATTTCTGTTGTCATAGAAAAGTGTTTTGTTTGTTTGTTTGTAATAAAACACATTATTTGATACCGGTCCATCTACTGTTGGTGTGTTTTTACTTTCAACTATTCAACATTTTAAAAAATGAACACGTACATCTGAACTATGTTGTTGCAGGTGCATGGTAACAATTAGTTAAGTTGAAAGAAAAAACAAACCTATACACTGCTCTTCCTAGTATCACTTTTTTTTTACTGAACCTAACGTGTCGGCCTCTTGGGCTTCGTCAGAGCTTTTTACTCTACTAAAATAAATAAACCATTTTTGGGATAATACTAATTGATTCCATTTATATAGCGCTTTTCATCCCAATCTCAAAGCGAATCAAAAGAAACAAACAAGCAATTCATCATGATTAGCCTTGCTATAATTGGCTAGGTCAACCAATACATTATCATAAGTAGCCTAGTAATAGTTGGCTAGGTCAACCAATACATTATCATGAGTAGCCTAGTTATAGTTGGCTAGGTCAACCAATACATTATCATAAGTAGCCTAGTAATAGTTGGCTAGGTCAACCAATACATCGTCATGAGTAGCCTAGTTATAGTTGGCTAGGTCAACCAATACGTCATCATGAGTAGCCTAGTTATAGTTGGCTAGGTCAACCAATACATCGTCATGAGTAGCCTAGTTATAGTTGGCTAGGTCAACCAATACATCATCATGAGTAGCCTAGTTATAGTTGGCTAGGTCAACCAATACATTATCATGAGTAGCCTAGTTATAGTTGGCTAGGTCAACCAATACATCGTTATGAGTTGCCTAGCTATCGTTGTTTAGGTCAACAAATAGAGGCCAAGTCTTTGAGGGCATGCATCCTCCAAAGATGGAGAGGGACAGTACATGGCTTGATCAGAGGAAGGTGGTCAGGGAGAGTGTTGATGAAGATGGAGTCTGGTGACGATCTTGTACAGCGCCACTCTGGGAACCGTGTAGCCACTTCTCAATGTATGGCACCCACTTGGGTGTTGCCTCAGCAGCTCTGGGCGCCAGAAAGCTCACCACACACAGTTCAGAGTAGTAGCCAGTCGTTCTCATTACGAGCCCTCAGCCTCAGCACTGCATTCCTCTACTGCAGTGTTTCCCAACCGGGAGTTAGCGTACCCCTAGGGGTACATGGGAAGATTTTCAAAAATGTGAAGAAAAAAACTAAGTTCAAGTTATTTCACTGGTGTGAAACTTGATTTTATATTTATAGGACTACTTTTTTACTTTAGTTGCGCATTGCTTTGTCTCCCTGGCCTCTGCCCGCCCGTTGATCTTGAGTGCCTGCTGCTTGTATCCTTGCAGAAACTATGATTGATCAGACAGCAGCTGATGCACTGAAGACTGTACCATTGTCAAATAACACGGTGTGCCGTAGGGCGTTGATATTGTTGAAGTGGTGGAAAAGTTGCTCTGCGGTTGAGGAGGGTGCAATTGCGGCCTGCAAGCCAGGTCGCTCCTGCATTGTGGCCGTTCCCACTGAACCCCTCTTTATACTTCCATTGGTCCATTTTTAAGTTAGGACAGGCGGGAGGCGGGGGCACTCCAGTACAGTAGGTGGGGCTAATGCACAATAATGTTGGATGCCAGCCGCCGATAAACCCCACAGAAGAAGCGGCAGGGATGACAACGGTAGCTAACTAGCCATACACCGGTAGACAGTGTTGATTCAGGAACCAATGGGCTGCTTGAGGAGTGGTGTTAATGCAGGAACCAATGGGAAGCTCAAGGGGGGCTGTTCATGAAGGAACGTTGGGATGCCGACCGTTTAAAAGGCTCTGTGACGTTAGTGGGACTGAGCACCAGCAGCTAGTGCTTCAAACCGACGTCCATTGGCTATCCAGAGGGAAAACACTACAGAGGCTTTTTGAGCTGAGCGGCGAAGTAAGTGATTTTCTGTCTGAGTACTCGCAACCCCGTGTGGCTGTGTTGGAGGACACAGACTGGGTAGCCCGCCTAGCCTATCTTGCTATGTTCAGCAAACTGAACAAGCTGAATCTAACTCTGCAAGCTAAAGACACACATCTTCTAAACATGTACAGATGTAGGATCTTAATTTGAGCCAGTTTGCTACAGCAAGAAAATAATCCTGCTGCAACAGGAAATGTGAATTATTATGTGGACTATAATAAATTGACATTTTTTGTAGGGGTTGATACATTTTTCGTTTGGGCAAATCAATTCTGACATTTTAACGTGGCAATTGCAAACTTTAGAAGCATTTTTAAACCTTGAAAACACTACAAGTTTGCATTTCCTGATGTGAAGGGAAATTCTCAGCAAGAAAATAATAATAATAATAATATGCCATTTAGCAGACGCTTTTATCCAAAGCGACTTACAGTCATGTGCGCATACATTTTTACGTATGGGTGGTCCCGGGGATCGAACCCACTACCCTGGCGTTACAAGCGCCATGCTCTACCAATTCAGCTGCAGAGGACCAAAAGAGTGATCAAATTAAGATCATACATCTGTATGACAAAGTGTGTAGATTCATGAAGAAGATCAAACTCTGGGAGAGGAAATGTGAAGATGGGGATATATGATTTTTCAAGCAGCTCGACGCTAACCTTTCTACAGGTGACGTTGACAGAGCTCCTATGGTGCAGATATTATGTTCACATTTATCCAAACACAACTTCCCTGACATTGAAAACAATTCTGCAAAACTTGACTGGATGCGTAAAGCTTTAATGATTGACAGTACCAACAACAACATTCCTACCAGACTATAAGGAAATATTATGTATGTGTCCTCAGACTGTGGCCTGAAGATGAGGCACTCAGAGACAAGACTGTCGCAAAGTTCTGGTGTGATTTTTTTCCCACGCCACTTTCTGGTCGCTCACGGTTACAACAACTTCGTAAAAACCGTTACTACTCCTTTCTGACACTATTGTGTTGTCGAGAGCTCCAACTTCCAGACAGTCAAGTAGTCTAGGGTCAAATACAGTTCACCCAATAGTTGGCTACCGACACAACCATAGAAATTCAAACCAGGACCCAACCTCCTAGGAAACCAGGGGACTCTCCTCTCGTGTCTGGCGTCGCACCAGCAAGTCATTATATGGTGACGTTGATGAGGGACCATCTTAGACAACAGAGCATACAGAAGTCACAAACAGAACATTGTAGATGCAAACTTGTAGATTTTTTTTTATTTATTTAAGTAAAGTAAAAAGTAAATTACATATTTTTAAACATCAGAAAAGAAGGAACTCATTTTAGACCAATAGGTGTCTTTATGCAGAGTTGTTGTGTGTAATAGCAATAGCAATAGCAATAGCACAGTAGGAAAATGTTTGTCTTCGTAGTTTGGTACCTCCATCACCTCTGTTTTAATTAAATCTAATAGCCTACAGCACAGTCCACTTTTCTGTACTGTATAATGCTGCAATCATTATTAAAAAGAAACGTATATCTGTATATACACGATACCGGGGTATTTGGAAAAAGCCTTGGTTTTTCAATACAGTCAATACCTTTGAAACTATTTCTTATACGTTTTTCAATACATTTGAATATTTATATGTATTTAAGTACAGTATAGTCTACTGTAGCCTGGTCCCAGATCAGTTTGTGCTCTTGCCAACTCCTATAGTCCTATGGTCACACCGAAGACAGTAGCAGTTGGCGAGCCAGCAACAGACGGGTGACTAGGCTATGTAAACATTTACATTTGACATTTTGGTCATTTAACAGACGCGACTTACGAGTCAGTGCAAGAAAGACAAGTACAACAGCAAGGCATTAGTTGTTTGTTTGTGTGTGTGTGTGTGTGTGTGTGTTTGTGTGTTTTCATTTAAAAAAGCGAAGAAAAAGTAGTTGTTCACACAAAAGAGAAGTGCAGCATGTCTTCATCACTAGACGTTCCATTCCTCTTCGCTTTGCACCCAGCAGTTTATGGAGTAGCTGTCGTTAAGTACATCCCAGATGTTGTAAGCTTCTTCCCAGCGATCCCGAAAGTCCCTGAACTTTTGTTTGGGTATCTTACCACGACACCAACTATAGGGAGAAAACACCGCTTTTTATCATTGAATTGATTGATAAATGATGTATAATTTATAGATAATTAATAACAATCTATTGATGGTTTTAAAACCGGTAAACAAGTATACTAAATCAAATCAAATGTTATTGGATCACATACACATATTTCACATATGTTATTGCGGGTGTAGCGAAATTCTTGTAAACAATCCTGCCCCAATGCACATGTACTGTGTGTAGACTGTGAGAATGTAGGCTATTTATGAAGAGGTTGTTTCTGACCTGTAGAGCTCGTTGATGGAGAAAGCGTTTTGAGGATAGCCTTCAGGCAGCTCCATTATAGTAATGTGATAGTCACCCTGTTGCATCCCCTGAGATGAAATGATACTTTATTATGACATGAATCTCTTTAATCTGTCCGTCTGTCTGTCAGAGGACCAATTGGGATATTAATTACATTGTAAAAAGTAGAATAACGTGTCAGATTTATCGACAACATGTCTAACCAAGAGGAAACTATCTGACTCTGCCTCCAGCACCACCTAGTAGGAAGTAATGTGGAAACAAGCTTCAACCAGTCTTGTGGTTAGTCAGATGCCGTTTAGCTTCTGAAATACAAAGGATGTGACACTGACTAGAAAATAAGTGGAGAGTTTCAAAAATAACATTAATTGTCTCTGTAATGCCTGGTAGCTGGGACTAACTAAACTAGAAATCATACACATATCAAAACACACACACACACACACACACAGGTCCTCACCATGTGGACATAGGGCCACATCTCCCAAAGAGAAATGTTTGTGTTGTAAACGATGATCGGATCCACACCTCTGTTCAAGGCTTTAAAAACTGTCAAAACAAGACAGAGAAACAGAACTTTGAAGAAGAACAAACTACCTGTGTAATGACATTAAAAGCAGATCGTTTCTGCCCCCGCCCCCGCCCCCGCCCCCAGCCACCCAATAGGCTTACACCACCCAATACACACCATCCTCTCTATTCCGCCGATGGTTGTGATGAAAGTATCTAGAGTCGTAGTTGGACATTTCATGGTACTTGTCAGCTGAGAAAATTCCTCCTTCTATTCCATGTCTTGCATATTCAACACAGAGATTTCTGGAAAACAGAAGGAAATTATATATTTATATTTTACAAATAAAGTGTTTATGTCTAATCAAAATTACAACCAACTGATTGCAGCAACACCGCAAAAATGGAGGAGGCAAGTGGAAAGGGGAGAAGGTAAGGAACTTGTCTCTTGACCCTGCATTAAAGACCAAATCCTCTGAAAATTGTGATAAATAAAAAAGTACACCAGTTCCATTTAAGGACCAAAACATTGACAGCTGCACCATACAGGTTGCAAAATAGTTGATAGGATATTGTCGATGTGCCGATTCCATGGCACATGGTTTATGAACTGATACACAAAACACGATGCCGGTTTAAGCTCCCAGCGGTCTAAGGCTGCGGTGCTAGAGGCGTCACTACAGACCCGGGTTCGATCCCGGCCTGTATCACAACCGGCTGTGATCGGGAGTCCCACAGGGCGGCGCACAACTGGCCCAGCGTCGTCCGGGTTAGGGTAGGGTTTGGCTGGGGGGGGGGGCTTTACAAGTAGGCCGTCATTGTAAATAAGAATTTGTTCTTAACTGAGTTGCTTAATTAAATAAAGGTTACATAAATAAAAATGTACTGATACACAAAACGGCGCTGGATTCAAAACGTAGAGTTTTTCCATTTAAATTATTATACAAAATTCTTGCAACCAACAGAATGTTATTTATATGGGGGATACAACTATCCCAGCTCTGCAGATTTTGCTGTGAAGAGACGGAATCATTAGATCACTTATATTGGTACTGCCCATACGTAGCTTGCTTTTGATCGCAGGTTCAGGAATGGCTGAAAAATTCAACATTTACTTAGAGCTAACTCTTCAAATAGAACTGCTGGGTAATTTGATAGTCAATCGATCAATAATATAATAATACTATTAGCAAAGGTGTTTATCTTTAATTTACAATCTGTAGAAACTATGAGAATAGAAAGGTTCAGAACATTTAAGAAACATCACAGCACAGTGGAAAAATATATGGCTGATAGAAATGAAAACTGTATGGTCTTCAGAGATAGATGGGAGGGGTTGAGGGTATCTGAAGGCTGGGACTGGGGCTGTTGTGGTGACCGTTTTACGAGTCATGAAGGCAGTGAAATTCCACATGACCGTTTAGTCACAGTAATTAGGCTTCTCCAAGCTCTCATGCTGCTGCAGTCTTGAAGGAGTTCCCACATATGCTGAGCACTTGTTGGCTGCTTTTCCTTCACTCTGCGGTCCAACTCACCCCAAACCATCTCAAATGGGTTGAGGTCAAAGGACAGATTTCCACTGGTCTAATGTCCATTGCTTATGTTTCTTAGCCCAGGCAAGTCTCTTCTTCTTATTGGTGTCCTTTAGTAGTGGTTTCTTGGCAGCAATTCGACCATGAAGGCCTGATTCACGCAGTCTCCTCTGAACAGTTGATGTTGAGATGTGTCTGTTACTTGAACTCTGTGAAGCATTTATTTGGGCTGCAATCTGAGGTGCAGTTAACTCTAATGAACTTATCTTCATCAGCAGAGGTAACTCTGGGTCTTCCTTTCCTGTGGCAGTCCTCATGAGAGCCAGTTTCATCATAGTGCTTGATGGTTTCTGCGACTGCACTTGAAGAAACTTGAAAAACGTTCTTGACATTTTACGGATTGGCTGACCATCATGTCTTAAAGAAATGGACTGTCGTTTTTATTTGCTTACAGTGGGGAGAACAAGTATTTGATACACTGCCGATTTTGCAGGTTTTCCTACTTACAAAGCATGTAGAGGTCTGTAATTTTTATCATAGGTACACTTCAACTGTGAGAGACAGAATCTAAAACAAAAATCCAGAAAATCACATTGTATGATTTTTAAGTAATTAATTTGCATTTTATTGCATGACATAAGTATTTGATCACCTACCAACCAGTAAGAATTCCGGCTCTCACAGACCTGTTAGTTTTACATTAAGAAGCCCTCCTGTTCTCCACTCATTACTTGTATTAACTGCACCTGTTTGAACTCATTACCTGTATAAAAGACACCTGTCCACACACTAAATCAAACAGACTCCAACCTCTCCACAATGGCCAAGACCAGAGAGCTGTGTAAGGACACAAGGGATAAAATTGTAGACCTGCACAAGGCTGGGATGGGCTACAGTACAATAGGCAAGCAGCTTGGTGAGAAGGCAACAACTGTTGGCGCAATTATTAGAAAATGGAAGAAGTTCAAGATGACGGTCAATCAACCTCGGTCTGGGGCTCCATGCAAGATCTCACCTCGTGGGGCATCAATGATCATGAGGAAGGTGAGGGATCAGCCCAGAACTACACGGCAGGACCTGGTCAATGACCTGAAGAGAGCTGGGACCACAGTCTCAAAGAAAACCATTAGTAACACACTACGCCGTCATGGATTAAAATCCTGCAGCGCACGCAAGGTCCCCCTGCTCAAGCCAGCGCATGTCCAGGCCCGTCTGAAGTTTGCCAATGACCATCTGGATGATCCAGAGGAGGAATGGGAGAAGGTCATGTGGTCTGATGAGACAAAAATAGAGCTTTTTGGTCTAAACTCCACTCGCCGTGTTTGGAGGAAGAAGAAGGATGAGTACAACCCCAAGAACACCATCCCAACCGTGAAGTATGGAGGTGGAAACATCATTCTTTGGGGATGCTTTTCTGCAAAGGGGACAGGACGACTGCACCGTATTGAGGGGAGGATGGATGGGGCCATGTATCGCGAGATCTTGGCCAACAACCTCCTTCCCTCAGTAAGAGCATTGAAGATGGGTCGTGGCTGGGTCTTCCAGCATGACAACGACCCGAAACACACAGCCAGGGCAACTAAGGAGTGGCTCCGTAAGAAGCATCTCAAGGTCCTGGAGTGGCCTAGCCAGTCTCCAAACCTGAACCCAATAGAAAATATTTGGCGGGAGCTGAAAGTCCGTATTGCCCAGCGACAGCCCCGAAACCTGAAGGATCTGGAGAAGGTCTGTATGGAGGAGTGTGCCAAAATCCCTGCTGCAGTGTGTGCAAACCTGGTCAAGACCTACAGGAAATGTATGATCTCTGTAATTGCAAACAAAGGTTTCTGTACCAAATATTAAGTTCTGCTTTTCTGATGTATCAAATACTTATGTCATGCAATAAAATGCAAATTAATTACTTAAAAATCATACAATGTGATTTTCTGGATTTTTGTTTTAGATTCCGTCTCTCACAGTTGAAGTGTACCCATGATAAAAATTACAGACCTCTACATGCTTTGTAAGTAGGAAAACCTGCAAAATCGGCAGTGTATCAAATACTTGTTCTCCCCACTGTACTTGAGTTGTCCTTACCATAATAGGGCAATCTTCTGTATACCATCCCTACCTTTTCACAACACAACCGATTTGGTCAAAGGCATTAAGGCAATAAATTCTACAAATTAACTTTTAAGAAGGCACACCTGTTAATTGAAATGGATTCCAGGTGACTACCTCATACAGCTGGTTGAGAGAATGCCAAGAGTGTGCAAAGCTGTCATCAAGGTAAAGGGTGTCTACTTTGAAGAACCTAAAATATATTTAGATTTGTTTAACACTTGTTTGGTTTATACACGATTCCATATGTGTTGTTTCACAGTTTTGATGTCTTCAGTATTATTCTACAATTTAGAAAATAGTAAAAATAAAGAAAAACCCTGGAATGAGTAGATGTGTCCAAACTTTTGACTGGTCCTGTATATTTACAACAAAATATGTGGGATTATGCACTCAATTACATTGATAGCAGCCACAATCCTTCTGCAATATTAAAGCTGATCTACACCATAAAAAATAAAATAAAAAAGTGTTGGGTTTCATTTCCGCTGTCCCTCAGGAAATGAAACCACGATCTCAACACAACACATATTTTGACAAAAAACCTGGGATAAGGCAGGCTCCCAAAAGGTTGGTTTGACTAGCTTACTCTGCCGTCGCTTTCTTTCCAACTCCTGGCAAACCTCGAAGGATGAACAGGTTCTTCCTGCTTCGTCTTCGTCTTCTCCCGCTCGCCATTTCTCTTCTACTTCTGACTGCAACACCACCAACTACAGTACACAGCACATCGGCAGCTGTACTCTTATGATTAGAAGAGACGCCCTCCCACCCAATAACTGAAACCAAACCGTCTTCTTCTTCTGCTTCTTCTTCTTCTTCAGTGGGGTTTATCGGTTGGCATCCAACTTTATGGTGCATTACCGCCACCTACCGTACTGGAGTGTGGGCCAGAGATCGGGATAAACTAAATCCTACCTGCCAACACCGTTTCTCTTAAAAAAGACAACAAAATATTTGATACTATATCTAATGACGTTCTACTCAACATACTCTTTAAGCTAATTTCCTGTATCCCCTTCTCCCTCATACTTAATATAATCCTCTCTCTTTCCCTCTGATACTGCCCACACTGTAGCAATACATCTACATTTTAGTCATTTAGCAGACGCTCTCATCCAGAGCGACTTACAATACGTGCTCCACAGTCTCTATTTCCTGACAATAATCACACTTCCCTGATGGATGCGTTCCTATCACATGTAATGTCTTATTCAACTGGCTGTGTCCCACCCTTAATCTTGTAAATATAGCCTCCTCTCTTCTGTCCCTTCCTGCCGTCCTCCCCTCCCCGACTTTCCTCTGTACTTGAAATAAATGCCTTCCCTTATTATCTCTATTCCACTGCTCCTGCCATCTCTGCACCATCACTGTATATATCAGTATTTTTGTCTCTGCCTTGCTCATTGAAACTTCAGCATCAACATCCCCACTACTAAGTGCTTGTTTAGCCTGTTCATCTTCTGCCTCGTTCCCCTCCACCCCAACATGGGCTGGGACCCAAGTAAATCTTATCTGTATACCCATCTGTCTAATCCTGCCATGGGTTTGTAGCACCTCATAAAGCAGGTCTTGTCTGCTACGTGAGCTAAAGGACTGGAGACTCATTAACACTGCGCATGAATCAGAGCAAATAACTACTCTGTCTTGTTTGACTTCCTCCACCCACTGAAAGGCCAACAGTATGGCCATCAGCTCCGCCGTATATACAGCCAGATGATCTGTAATATGTTTCCTGACTTCCACCCCACATTCCTGCACTACAAATGCTGACCCAGTACATCCTGTCCTTGGATCTTTTGAACCATCTGTGTAAATGGCCACAAAATCCCGATACACAGTTTTCAGACGTCTCTTAAAAAAACCAGCTGGATCAACACCCTCCCTATCTTTCTGTAGTCTCTCCAACACTTCTAGATCAACTACTGGAGGCGGGAGTAGCCATGGTGGATTTACAGGAATAACTACCGTTGGACTAAACTCCCTTCCATACAGTCCCATCTCCTTCGCCTGGGTATTATCCACCCACCCAAAGCTCGTGTTCTGTCTTCTCTCATGTTCCCAGCATGCCTGTAAAATCCCTATCGCAGGATGAGACACCCCATGTCCTTGTAGGTTAACCCAATAATTAATTGCCAGCTGCTGTCTCCAACCAAACCGTCATAGCCGTTCTGGTATTATATCAGTCTAATGTCGATGCTGATTACATGCAAGTAAATACTGTATAGCCCTTCTGTATTTCATGAGATTAGGTGCCATGAAATAGCTATTTGTCACTTTTAGCAAATTATTTCAGGCCAGTGCAGATTAAGGAAAGGAAACAGAAGGAGGGGAAACTTCTTTAGATTAATGAAATGCTGCCAAAGTCTAGCACAGCGTTCACTAGTTGGGCATTCCGAGTATTTTCGGTGAGCTGCCTCATTTGGCTCTGTTCCCGTAAAAGAGCCAGCCCATTTGGCTCACAAACGGCTCTTAATTCAAAAGGCTTAAAAATCGACCTAGAACCATGAAAAAAGTTCAAATCTCCCATGTTAAGCCCAAAAAGTAGGCTACCATTATCTCATAGTGAAATGCGCGTTCAAATACATTTTTACACGGCCAAATTAGATGGCCTGCAAAAAAAATACTTATTTTTTTTACCCCCTGAAAAAAATCCGCATGCACCAGATTGATGCGCTCTCCCCATTAGTTATTGGTTCTGCAGTGAGGATTCATCCTCTTTAGATAATTATTTATTTTAAGTATCTGCAGAAAAACTTTGTTTTGAGCTCAAAAAGCAGTAGTAATTGGCCCAGCCTCGTCCGGGTTTGGCCGGGGTAGGCCGTCATTGTAAATAAGAATTTGATCTTAACTGACTTGCCTAGTTAAATAAAGGTTAAATAAAAAAATAATACAAATAAAATAGTAGCAGTATGTAAATCAGGGAGACAAATAAACGGCTCGTTCACCGATGCGATTCGGCTCCCGACGTTCACCAAAAAGAGCCGTTCGTTCCAAACATGTGTGATCATTAACTGTCCCAAATAATGAAGGAAGGGAAAATAACGGAATGTAAGAATGGATGGAATACAGAAAGGAAATAAGAGAGTGCGGAAGGAAGGAAAGAAGGGACGAGGGAAGGAAGCAAGGACTAAAGGGAGGATACACTGGAAATATTCAAACAGGGCCTGAGCGTCCCCTCACTAAGCGCGGTTCCCAGTGCACACACCTGTCCTCACTTGACCGGCTAATCATCCAACATGTCTGGCCCAATTAGCGCTGTGGGTGACGTCTTGACTGGAGGACGGACGTGCACATATAAACCACAGCAGACGCCCTTTGTCTTCTATACACGATGGAGGGGTTTATGTTTTCTCCGTTCAACTTTAATGGCTATCCAGGCTGCGGTCCCATGATGGCGCCTATCCTCCATGGCAACCCGAAGTTCAAGCCTCACACCTGGGGTAAGGGGAGCATCTACGTGCCTCCGGAAGCGCTGGACTACCTTGACGTGTGTAAGCGGGCCCAGCTGAAGGCCATCCTGTCTCAGGTGAACCCCAACCTTACCCCTCGTCTCCGGAAGGCCAACACCAAGGAGTTCGGGGTTCAGGTCAACGCCCAGGTCGACGCGATGGTCCAGTGTTCCCTAGGACCCAAGACGCTGTTTTACCGGGAGAGGAAATTTTCGAAGTCGCCTGTGAAGTGCCAACAGAGTCCCTCAGCGGTGTCTTCTCTGGACGGGAAAGCGTTGCCGAGCACTCCGGTAAACAACGTGCGCTTCTCGCGACCCCTCGCTATCTACTCTCCGGTGTTTGATCGCCGGTTCTTCGCGCTGCCGGTGACAACACAGGATGACAGCGCGTGCTGTGAGGGAGGAGAGGGGGACGGTAACGGGGGTAGTGACGAGGATGGCGAGGCCGACGCTACCGAGCAGAACACCACGGAGGACAAGGGTAAACCGGAAAACCCGCGTGCGGATGTCAGGAAACCCCTCCACCAGATGCCCAAAGGGTTCAACTTTCAGGTCAGTCATTCCCGGGTTTTATACAAGGGGAGAATAAGAATTTTAGAATCGATTCTGTAGAGTTCTTGAACATGAATTGAGGAATACCTTATTTCGTACTGTGTAGTTCTATCTACAATGTGTCCAATTTGTCACCAATATGCCCTTTTATGCACAAGCCTACTTGAAGTGCCAGTCATCCTGCATAGGATGTTGCATGTTTTGGAGATTTCGATTTAATTGATTAACTTTCCCCCGCTGTAGTTTCTGGAGCAGAAGTATGGCTTCTTTCACTGCAGCCAGTGTAACGTCCGGTGGGAGAGTGCCTATGTGTGGTGCATCTCTGGAAGTAGTAAGGTAACGCTGACAACCACTGCATCTCTGCCAAATGAGAAATATTAGTTTTAAGATTATGGTCAGTAGGCCTTCATGAGCACTGCTTCCATCCTTTTGTTCTTTACCCCCCCCCCCCCCCCCCCCCCCCTCTGACAAGCCTGAGTCGACAGTAACACTGTCCACTGCCTATTTCTGGCTGTCATTTCTTCAAATACTTTCTAAGTTTGATGAATGACATGTTTTTATCCTCCCCTTCACGTGGTTGTCACCCCTCTGATCTCAGGTGTACTTCAAGCAGCTCTGCCGTAAGTGCCAGGTGGGGTTCAACCCCTACAGAGTGGAGTCTATCCAGTGCAAGGTGATGTCATGCGCTAAAACAATTAAACTTTCAAGATGTCATGTCTTTTTTTACTTTCATTGTCTTGTTTTATGGATACAGGACCTACAGGTGAACTGACATGTCTACCCCCCCCCCCCCTCTTCACCAGCAGAGGTCAATGTTGCTCTAATGATATCCTCCCTGGTCTCCTGTGCCCCTCAGGTGTGTTCCCAGACCCGGTGCTGCTGTGAGCAGAAGGAGAGGCACATTGACATGAAGAGGCCTCATAGACAGGACCTGTGTGGCCGTTGCCGGGGAAAGAGGATTTCCTGTGACACTACCTACAGCTACAAATACATTGTCTGAACTGAACCATCCCTGCTACAGGCCTAACCACAGATCTAGGATCAGATTTAGCTCATCGCTAATCGTCCTTTAACTTTTTGGTGGATATATCTGAACTCGGATCAGTGGTTAGAGGAAGATGGCTGTAAACCAGTTTTCTAATCCTGGACCTAAAGGGGTGCACCTATTTGCCTTTGCTCTAACACCTGACTGCACCCCTTTGGGTCCCCAGGATTGTGAAACGTTGCTGTAAACACATATCCTAGATCTGTGTTTTGGGGAACTACCAGTTCTAAACTTACCCTTTTTTGGAGTGATGCACAACCTGACCTTAGCCCAGTATCTAGGGCCCACAGTATCCTACTCTGAGCGTTCCCACATGGCAGGATAAACAACACTAGGCCACGGAAGTAAATGTTTACCCTAACTACAGACCTAGGGTCAAGGTCAACCTTCCTCCAATCCTATCCACGGTTGTTAGGGAGGTGACACCTATCTGGCAAGGGGGGTGGTAATCAACTTGTTTCTAACCTGCCAAGGTCATGTCTTAAATGTCCTGCCACAACTTTTATACCCTTTCCACCATGATCAACTGAGTGAATCAATTTTTGTAAAAATGAAATAAACTTATTGCAGCATTAACCTTTTTTTCATGGATTTGCTCATTTTGCTGTGTGCATGAACTAGATCCTCAATGCACTCTGCTATAAGTCATGTGTGTGTATATAGAGCTGATATCCTAATTTACTGGTGCAACCTGGCTGTTTGGACTTCCTCTTTAAAAGGGCAATAAGGACAGACAACCGTAAACTGTACGAATATTTATTCCTGTCAACGGCAGTGCACCAAAAGCGCACAACGTGAAATTATTTTGGGGTCTTTATTTTGAGACTTGTACTTGGCATCAACTCAACGACGTCACAAAGCTGTAAAACTATTTACAAAGTACTCTTTTTTTTTTCCACCACAATGCTTAAGTGCAGTTTCTTTTGGATGCACACTTCTCGCACACAAACCTTTTGTACCTCATACAAATGTGTCTTTCAGCTAAAATATTAATCTTATGAATACATTTCTAAAATTACATACAATATACATGCATGGCAGTTAAAATTGGTTTGAATTGAAGGAACATGAGAAATTGATAAAGCTGGTAAGGAGTAGGTTAGCTCTTAATCGGGTATAAATAAGCCTAAAGACTGACAACTCGAAAGTAAAATCACAAGTGACTAACCACCACAGGAAGTACCCATGGCCCTGTTACAGTTATTAAAAAAAAAAAAAAAAATGCATCCTTCCTTGGCCGCTTCACTAAATATATCAAACCTCTGTATTTGAACCTTTTGCTTAGACCTACCCACCCTTAATGATTCCTTGAAAGGATGGAAGTTAAGGACTTAAAAGTATTGGAGCAGGGCCCAGCAGTTATTTGAACAGTAGCTCAACATGTTTAGTTTTGAACATGAAACAAGTGAATGTCAGCACACACGTCCACGTTACAGTGGACTATGGGAGTATTTCAGTGTTTAATGTGTGTACACGCACACATCACAATATAGGACGGTCACGGTAACAAGTGTGTGTATATACGTAGGCCCACAATTTGTTCGATATGCTACAACAATGTATGGGTGTACTACAGTAGTCTGAGGAGCTGGTTCACTAGTACACAAGAAGCTTTCAGGTTCAAAACCAGGCAAAGGGATTAAACACACGAATACTGGTCTGCATCCTGTCTGCACACAATGCAGCTCCGTGTGGAAGGGGGAGGGCCGCGATGCAGACGGATCCTAACAGTCTTTATCGTGAATGCTCCCTTCTGTCAGTTGTAGAACTAAACATCGTCCAGGTAACCAATGCTAACTAGAGGCCAGGGATTCTGGAACAGACCAGTAGATTCTAGAATACAGCATTCAGCTAGGTCATGCATTGCACGTTCTCCCCTAAATAAACTCTTTAAACAGTAGATACACACGTGGTGAGAGATATAACCTTCCAGTCCTTGGCCTCTTATCTCCCTCTCTCACAGATATACAGCATGATTGAATTTCTCTCTCAGTAGTAGTAACGGCTCCTCCTCTCAGAAGCCCATGTTAGTGCAATAGAAGCCGTGACTCTGGGACATTCACCCAGTAAGGTAGAGGTTCCCCGGGTTACCTGGTGGTAACAGGTAGATACTTCCTTCGTCAGGGTCATGTCGTACCCATCTTGTCTTCCCCAGGTAGGACTAGCTAATGCTGAGACCAGGTATTCTAATCTTCAGCTCACGGTTTGATCATCCCCAGGTCTCTCCCGGTTGAGGTCTTGGTCAGCTGTCATCAAGATCAGGTTTGTTAATTCTAATTCAAACAGTTTCTTCAGCAGATTTTTTTGTTATTGCTGCCTGGGATCAGGTTCCGGTGTGGGTACTCCACAGGTGTGTCAATTCTGAGGTATGGCTGGGAGAAGGTCACATGATTATAACGTGTAACTACGATCAGGTAAGTCAATCCTAAGGTTTCACTGAGATCAGGTATTTTCATTGACAGGTTGAGTCTGATTTCAGGTCAGGTAAATCCTCAGGTTCATCAGGTGTTTCAGGTATTGTCCTTTGGTCCCTCGGGTACTTAGGTCTTTTAATCCACAGGTGGGGTCAGCATCATCAGGTGTGTTGAGATCTTCAGGTGTGGTCAGCATCATCAGGTGTGGTTGAGATCTTCAGGTGTGGTCAGCATCATCAGGTGTGGTTGAGATCTTCAGGTGGGGTCAGCATCATCAGGTGTGGTTGAGCTCTTCAGGTGTGGTCAGCATCATCAGGTGTGGTTGAGATCTTCAGGTGTGGTTGAGATCATCAGGTGTGGTCAGCATCATCGGGTGGGGTCAGCATCATCAGGTGTGGTTGAGATCTTCAGGTGTGGTCAGCATCATCAGGTGTGGTTGAGATCTTCAGGTGTGGTTGAGATCATCAGGTGTGGTCAGCATCATCAGGTGGGGTCAGCATCATCAGGTGTGGTTGAGATCTTCAGGTGTGGTCAGCATCATCAGGTGTGGTTGAGCTCTTCAGGTGGGGTCAGCATCATCAGGTGTGGTTGAGCTCTTCAGGAGGGGTCAGCATCATCAGGTGTGGTTGAGCTCTTCAGGTGGGGTCAGCATCATCAGGTGTGGTTGAGCTCTTCAGGTGGGGTCAGCATCATCAGGTGTGGTTGAGATCTTCAGGTGTGGTCAGCATCATCAGGTGTGGTTGAGCTCTTCAGGTGGGGTCAGCATCATCAGGTGTGGTTGAGCTCTTCAGGAGGGGTCAGCATCATCAGGTGTGGTTGAGCTCTTCAGGTGGGGTCAGCATCATCAGGTGTGGTTGAGCTCTTCAGGTGGGGTCAGCATCATCAGGTGTGGTTGAGATCTTCAGGTGTGGTTGAGATCTTCAGGTGTGGTCAGCATCATCAGGTGAGTCAATCAGGTATCAGGTATATTGACCCTCAGGTGTGAACATCGGAGGGTTTTTTAGGGTTCAGGAGCCCCCCCAGTCTGAGTAGGGGCCGGGCGGCGTGACCCACCTTCCCCAGGTAACGGGACAGGGGTGTAGCATCCCCTCCGAGGGTGCAGCAGCACCCCCACCCCACCTCTGCACCTTGGGCTGGGAGAAGAGGAGGAGGAGGAGGAGGAAGAGGAGGAGGGAGAGGGAGAAGGAGAGGGGCCAGACCTTGTGTATCTAAGACTGGTTCTGGATGTGTGTATGGGGAGTAGAGGCAATGTGGTCCACGAGGTGGGATAGGAGGAAATGTGTGTTTGTCAGAGTGTGTACTAAGACGGGTTAGTATGGGGGTTGGAGGTGTGTCTAGGACAGGGGGAGGGGTTGGATGGAGGTGTGAGCCACAAGGTGGGATAGGAGGAAATGTGCCTGTGAGTGTGTGTGTGTGTAAGTCTGGGCAAGAGGCTACGGTCGGCAATGTGTTACCTGGTTTGAGTGGAGTGTGTGTGTTAGGGCTGAGGTTTGGGATGCGGTGTAACGAGTGTGTGTGAGAGGCCTGACGTGTGTTTGTGCACTCGTGGTGGGGTGTGGGGAGGTCTGGGGGATGGTAGGAGAAGTCTACGCGTAAGGGCAGAAACCAGTCTATGGTTGAGCTGGAGGGAGAGGCCAGAAGAGAGGCTGGGTTTGGGGCAGTAGGGGTGACAGGGATGATGAGGTTCGTGGGGTCAGAGTGGGTGGAGGAGGAGGGGTACATGGGGGGCTCCTGTGCTGCTGTCAGAGGCTGGTCCCTGAGGCCGAGGAGTCGGGGAGGTAGGTGTTGACCACCCGGTAGCCCTGGGCGCGGCGGATCATGTCCCGGATCTCCCCGTTGAGCTCCAGCAGCTTGGAACAGATGAGGCTGAGGTCCTGGCGTGACCCGACCAGGGCGATGGTTCCCGTCTGGCCCAGGGTCTGGTGTCGGAAGTAGACGTTGAGGAGGGTCTGCACCTCGCTCTCTGACCCACCGCCAAACACACCGTTAGGCCACAGCCTCCTGGAAGGGGGGTGGAGGAAGAGAGAGAGAGGGAGAGACAGACAGGAAGAGAGAGACAGACAGACAGGAAGAGAGAGACAGACAGGAAGAGAGAGAGGGAGAGACAGACAGACAGGAAGAGAGAGACAGACAGGAAGAGAGAGAGAGGGAGAGACAGACAGGAAGAGAGAGAGAGACAGGAAGAGAGAGAGAGGGAGAGACAGACAGGAAGAGAGAGATAGACAGGAAGAGAGAGAGAGGGAGAGACAGACAGGAAGAGAGAGACAGACAGGAAGAGAGAGAGAGGGAGAGACAGACAGGAAGAGAGAGACAGACAGGAAGAGAGAGAGAGGGATCAGGATGTATTAGTATTGTGAATGTTTTGTGATTGTTCTCGCTCTGTTTGGTGGGATTATTTCTATCACTGACGAGTACAGGGTTTTTATTCTTAGCACCACAACAAAATAGTGTGTGTCTGCGTGTGTGTCTGTGTCTATGCATGCTTTTTGGATCTCACCTGCACTCGTGGATGTAGCGTATGGCCTTGCTGAACTCCTGGTTGTTGAGGCACTCCAGGATGGCCTGTACGGCTGCCTCGGAGGAGGTGAAGCTGGGCAGGGCGGCAGAGGCCTGCGTCTGGGTGTGGGCCAGCTGTGTGTGCTCCAGGTCGCTGGCCACTGCTGCCTCTGCTGCTCTCAGACTGGTCTTCAGGTCACTCAGCTCTCGAGACATGTTTAGCAGCTACAGAGGGGGGGAGAGGAGGAGAGAGAGGGGGAGAGAGAGGGGGAGAGAGGGAGAGGGGGAGAGAGGGAGAGAGAGAGAGAGAGAGAGAGAGGGGAGAGGGAGAGAGAGAGAGAGAGAGAGAGAGAGAGAGGGGAGGGAGGGAGAAGGGGAGGAAGAGAGGGAGAGAGAGGGGGGAGGGAGAGAGAGAGAGGGGGCAGGGAGAGAGAGAGAGAGAGAGAGAGAGAGAGAGGGGAGAGAGAGAGAGAGAAATGCAAAAAAGCAAAATTAATCTCTTGATTCACTTTCAACAGGTATACAACATCTAAAAAAGCTGTTCATTCCTGTGGCGGTCCTCATGAGAGCCAGTTTCATCATAGCTCTTGATGGTTTTTGTGACTGCACTTGAAGAAACGTTCAAAGTTCTTGAAATGTTCTGTGTTGACTGATCTTCATGTCTTAAAGTAATGATGGACTGTTGTTTCTCTTTGCTTATTTAAGCTGTTCTTGCCATAATATGGACTTTACCAAATAGGGCTGTCTTCTGTATACCTACCTTGTCACAACACAACTGATTGGATCAAATGCATTAAGAAGGAAAGAAATTCCACAAATTAACTTTTAAGAAGGCACACCTGTTAATTGAAATGCATTCCAGGTGACTACCTCATGAAGCTGGTTGAGAGAATGCCAAGAGTGTGCAAAGCTGTCATCAAGGCAAAGGGTGGCTACTTTGAAGAATCTCAAATATAAAATATATTTTGATTTGTTTAACACTTTTTTGGTTACTACATGATTCCATATGTGTTATTTCATAGTTTTGATGTCTTCACTATTATTCTACAATGTAGAAAATAGTAAAAAATCAAGAAAAACCTTTGAATGAGTAGGTGTTCTAAAACCTTTGACCGGCAGTGTATGTGTGTGTGTGTGAGTCTGTCTGTTTATAGAAATTTCTCTGGGTCGCTTTTGAAGCATCCAATCACAGTCCTTCACTTACCTCAGGCACAGCGCTGACAGCGTGGACCTGTCCAATCAGCTTGCAGTAGGACTGGAAGAGGAGGAGCAGCTGGAAGTGCAGCTTGTAGAGGCGCTGACACAGCTCCAGTTGCTGAGAGGAGAGAGAGAGGACAGATTCATAGACAGTACAGTACAGTATACACACACACACACACACACACACACACTGCACACACACACACACCGCACACACCACACACACACACACACACACACCGCACACACCACACACACACACACACACATAAAATCCTCAACCTGAGCCATCTAAATCAGTTCATACACAGTATTGTTGTGTTGGTTATTTTGGCAGCAGTAGAATCATCAGTTTGAGAAGGAACACTAGAGGGTGAAGTGAGAAAACACATTAGATGATAGTAGGACTTAGTAAAGGACTTAGTAAAGGACTTAGTAAAGGACTTAGTAAAGGACTTAGTAAAGGACTTAGTAAAGGACTTACTGCCAGAGATTCCATTTGCTACACAGCCAGAGAGCATGTTACGAGGTGAAAGAGAGAGAGGGAGAAGCAAGAGGAGAGGAACACACATCAATAAAACACATGCAGTATAGTATAGTATAGTGTATATATATATATAGTATAGTGTATAGTGTAGTGTATATAGTATAGTATATAATATAGTGTATATATAGTATAGTGTAGTGTAGTGTGTATAGTATATAATATATAGTATATAGTATAGTATATAGTATAGTGTATATATATAGTATAGTATAGTGTACATTGTAGTGTATATAGTATAGTATATAATATATAGTATATAGTATAGTATATAGTATAGTATATAGTATAGTGTATAGTATAGATTATATAGTATAGTGTATAGAGTATAGTATAGTATGTAGTATAGTGTATAGTGTATAGTATAGTATATATTATAGCATATAGTATAGTATATAGCATAGGGTATTGTATATAGTATAGTGTATAGTATAGTGTAAAGTATAGTGTCTAGTATTGTATAGTATACTATATAGTATAGTGTCTAGTATATAGTATAGTTTAGTGTATAGTATAGTATATAGTATATAGTATAGTGCATAGTGTATAGTATAGTATATAGTATAGTATATAGTATGGTGTATAGTGTATAGTATATGGTATAGTGTATAGTTTAGTGTATTGTATAGTGTATAGTATAGTGTATAGTACATATTATAGTGTATAGTATTGTGTATAGTATTGTGTATAGTATAGTATATAGTATAGTATCATTTATAGTATAGTATATAGTATAGTGTAGTGTGTATAGTATATAATATATAGTATATAGTATAGTATAGTGTATATATATAGTATAGTATAGTGTATATTGTAGTGTATATAGTATAGTATATAATATATAATATATAGTATAGTGTATAGTGTATAGTATATAGTATAGATTATATAGTATAGTGTATAGAGTATAGTATAGCATATTATAGTATAGTATAGTATGTAGTATAGTGTATAGTGTATAGTATAGTATATATTATAGCATATAGTATAGTATATAGCATAGGGTATAGTATATAGTATAGTGTCTAGTATCGTGTAAAGTATAGTGTATAGTATAGTGTATAGTATTGTATAGTATATAGTATAGTATATAGTATAGTGTCTAGTATATAGTATAGTTTAGTGTATATTATAGTATATAGTATAGTGCATAGTGTATAATATAGTAAAGTATATAGTATGGTGTATAGTATAGTGTATAGTATATGGTATAGTGTATAGTATAGTGTATTGTATAGTGTATAGTACATAGCATAGTGTATAGTATTGTGTATAGTATTGTGTATAGTATAGTATATAGTATAGTATCATTTATAGTATAGTATATAGTATAGTGTATAGTATATAGTATAGTATGTAGTATATTGTATAGTTTATTATATAGTATAGTGTATAGTATAGTGTATAGTATAGTAAAGTGTATAGTGTAGTATATAGTATAGTGTATAGTATAGTAGAGTGTATAGTATAGTGTATAATAGTATAGTGTATAGTATAGTAGTTTACAGAATATTGTATAGTATAGTGTATAGTCTAGTGTATAGTATATTGTATACTAAAGTGTATAGTATAGCAGTGTATAGTATAGTAGTGTATAGTATAGTGTATAGTATAGTAGTTTATAGAATATTGTATAGTATAGTGTATAGTATAGTGTATAGTATAGTGTATAGTATAGTGTAGTGTATAATATCTAGTATAGTATAGTGTAGTATATAGTATAGTGTAGTATATAGTATAGTGTATAGTATAGTGTATATTATAGTGTATAGTGTATAGTATAGTGTATAGTATAGTAGTGTATAGTATATTATATAGTATATATTATAGCATAGTGTATAGTATAGTGTATAGTATAGTAGTGTATAGTATAGTATAGTAGTGTATAATATAGTGTATAGTATAGTAGTTTATAGAATATTGTATAGTGTATAGTATAGTGTGTAGTATAGTGTCTAGTATAGTGTATAGTATAGTGTATAGTGTATAGTGTATAGTGTGTAGTATAGTGTATAGTATAGTGTATAGTATAGTATAGTGTGTAGTATAGTGTATAGTATAGTATGGTTTTAAACTACAGTGAAACAGGTGCGTGTTGTCATGGGGATTTATTGACTTCTTACCTTCTCCTCTGAGTCTCCTGGCTGACAGGTAATCACGCCATCGCCAGGGCACCTGGGAAACGTGTCCTTACAGTTCCTCAGCCACTGGAAATGAAGAAGAGAAAGTGAAAGGGAGGGGGGAGAGAGGGAAAGAGAGAAACAATAGAGAGGGGGAGAGAGAGAAAGAGGGAAACAATAGAGAGGGGGAGAGAGAGAAAGAGAGAAACAATAGAGAGGGGGAGAGAGAGAAAGAGGGAAACAATAGAGAGGGGGAGAGAGAGAAAGAGGGAGAAGAGGAGGGTTTTCT